>NW_025999842.1:5943167-5947351 GCF_001458135.2 Marmota marmota marmota | reverse complement strand
AGCTAAATTGAATTCTCTTTATGAAAATTGGACAATCTTCTGCAAGGTATATTAGGGAATGTGGGCATTCTTGGAGAGGAAACTGTTACTGCCTTTGATTTTCTTTTGGGAATATGTGTCTGTAGCCTAGGACGAATAGCAGAAGATCCATGTAAATTTCCCAGATATTTTGAGGTATGTTGTCCACTTGAGAATCTGACCAGTTACACACATGAACTTAGGTTATTTAACAGGGGCCCAGATTCGAGGTTTCTCTTTTATAAAATGAGAAGATCTTTGATCTTGCAGGAGTTTCCGAATCTATGTATAAAAATCCTTCTTAGGTTGAGAGTAGACCATTTTAAGTTAATCCTGGAATAGTCCTAGAGGCAAAATGGGAGATGAATTAGAGATAAGGTGATTTCTTCTCTGAAGTAGACAATAGAAAAGTTGGGCAGGAACTTCTAGGTAATTCTAATGCTGCGGAGTTATTCTACTGTTCTTTTCTGTCTCATACATAGTTCTTTTGGGGAGGTTCAGAATAAAGCAGACCTATTTCGTTGGGGTGGCAGGTTTTTAAGAAATGTTTTTATTAGTGCATTATAGTTATACCTAAAAATGGGGTTCATTTGGAAAAATTCATAGATGTATACAATATAATTTGCTCTATTTCAATCCCCATTACTTCCCCTTTCCTCTTTCTCCCCCTGATCCCTTTCCTATACTTTATTTGTCTGTCTTTCATTTATTTATTTATTAAATTGGTACATTAAAGTCATTCATAAAAGTGGAGGGTTTCTAGTTTTTGAAGCAAATGGTCTCTGAATGATTTCTTATTATGTCTGAAAATTTTTGTAGACATGGATTTAAGTGCTATTACAAAACACTCAGCTTTACATGCCAAGCCCCGTGGACTCCTCCTTCAATATGGGACTGCTGGATTTCGAATGAAGGCAGAACATCTTGATCATATCATGTTTCGCATGGGATTATTAGCTGTCCTGAGGTCAAAACAGACAAAATCCACGATAGGAGTCATGGTCACAGCATCACACAATCCTGAGGTAATGCATTTAGTGCTCTGATAAAGCAAACAAACAAGACTAAACCCTGGTGTCTGGGCAGTTGGACCAAAATACAAATTCTAATTCTGGGAATGTGCCTTTGGATTTGAAGCAATTTTTATGAATGGTCATTTAGCTCAAGGCCCATTAGAGGGTGTGGAGAGAATGAAATTAGACCATTTTATGAAAAGTGTCCATATTAGAGAAATAATATGTCTTTCCAGCTTACTTGAATTGAGACAGTATCAGTCATTACAAAGTGTTACCTCTGTTAACTTGGCAGTAATTTAATAGATGCAGTTGGATGGGGGAAAGCAAACATTTGAAAAGACGTATTTTGAAAAATTTAAGACTTTTTTTTTTTTTTCTAAATACTTTTCCTGTTTTGAATGAAGAGTCAAACAAGTAGATTCAGGGATCCAAAAGTGATCTTTGGGAAGAATAATAATGAGATTCTAGTCCTCAGGACATTTAGGGTTTTAATCTTAACTGTTCTTCTGACAGTTATTTTTCAGCTTTATTGAGGCATAGGTGGCAAATAATATGTAGGAACTGTGCAGTGTCTTATTTGGATATATGTTTACATTGTGGAATGACTACCACATTTAAGCTAATTAACATCCTCATCACTTCATATAGTTACTTTCTTCTAGTAATGAGAATACTTGAGATCTATTCATAATGAATTTAAAGTATATAATGCATTGTTATTAACTATAGTCACCATGTAGTACATTAGATCCGAAGAATTTATTCATAACTGCAAGTTGATACCCTTTGACCAACATCTCCCTCTTTACCCCATATCCCATCTGTCTCAATCACCATTTTACTATTTCTGTGAGTTTAACATTTTTAGATTCCCTATAAGTGGTATCATGCAGTATTTGTCCATGCGTGGCTAGTTTCACTTGGCATAATGTTCTCCAGGTTTGTCCATGTTGCTGCAAATTACAGGATTTCCTTCTTTTTTAAAGGTTGAATAATAAAATGTATATTTATGTATATATATATACATATATATGTATATATATACATATATATATGTATATATATATATATCACATTTTCTTCATCTTTCAGTAGATGATTAGGTTCTCTTGGCTAGTTTTGGCGCAATTTAAATATTTACTTTTTATTGCCACTAATACATAGTTTGAATAATATGTATCTGATTGCTAGAGCATTCGACTTTTGTTTCTGTAGCTAAATTAGCAGCAAATGGAAGGTATGTAATTCAGTGATGGATTGTAACCTCTTCTCCCCTCAAACATTGCTTGTCTAATCTCTGTGTAATTACTATAAATGTGTAAATATCAATGTAGAAGTCACCATAATTGATCAGTGACTTCGCATTTATTGATAACTGTAGAAGTACTTCTCAGAACTTTTGAATTGTTTCTCTAAGTTGACATGCATTCTGGACTATGCATATTTCTTTCCAGGATTTTGAGGCGAACAGCATTGGGAGTCATTTTGTGCCACCCACTGGTCAACATGCTGGCCATTACATTCTTGGAGTCCAAAGTTAGAGAGAATTGAGTCTGAGGTTTTGCTCCAGCTGTGCCCTAGTCAGTTAATTGATACACTGATGACAGCTTTTTAAAAAAGCTTCTGTAGTTGTGTAGTTAAGTCAAATAGATGTGATATTTTAATATCAGCTGACACTTATTAGCTGTATAATCATAAGCAAATTACCTAACCTCTTTGAATCTCAGTTTTCTGTAAGATAGAACTAATAATAGGATTAATAATTACATTGATATGTGTCATGGGTAGTTAATGAAATAACATATATAATTCACCTGCCAGTGCCTGGCATTATTATTAAGTGATAACAGGTGAAGTGGCTCAGCCATCACTGTCTTCTGCTGGAAAAAAACAGCAAGACTTCTTTGTCATCTCACCCTCACTTGTATGCAGGGATGGCTTATTGTTTGTTTATCTTTTAAGGAAGACAATGGTGTGAAATTGGTGGATCCTTTGGGTGAAATGTTGGCGCCATCGTGGGAGGAACATGCTACTTATTTGGCAAATGCAGAGGAAGAAGATATGCAGAGAGTGCTTATTGATATCAGTGAGAAAGAAGCTGTGGATCTGCAACAAGATGCTTTCGTAGTTATTGGTAGAGATACCAGGTGACAATAAGTGTTCTTTGCCAAAGCAGTTTTGGGAATGTAATATTAACGACGGCATCTGTTATAATACCAAGACAAATGAAAAGAATTCAGTAAAGTGGAACTATCATGAGGGGTGCCTCCCTTACCTGGCTTTTTTAGTAGGAGATGGGAGCTAAGTCATGACTGCAGCTTGCGTTTTGGAATTTCAACTATCCTTTGAAACTGAACTCTAACTCTTACAGTTTTAGAAGTTTACTTAATTTTTTGGTGCTTCCATTTCCTCATCTAACAGATGTTGATAAGTCCTATCACAGTGTTTAAATTTTTTTTTTAACTGGTGTTTTATAATTATATGTAATAGGGGGATTCACTGTAATATATTTGTACATGCACATAACAATTTGGTCAGTTTCCTCCCCCAGTTATCTCTCTCTTTCTTCCCCTCTTCCCTCCTCTTTGTCTTCTTTCTCTGCTCTACTGGTCTCCCTTCTATTTTCATGAGATCCTCCTTAATTTTTTCTGGCTTCCACATTACGAGAGAAAACATACAACTATTGACATTTGAGTCTGGCTCATTTTGCTTAACATTATACTCTCAAGTGCCATCCATTTTTCTGCAAATGACATAATTTCATTCTTTGTGGCTGAATAAAACTCCATTGTATAAATATACCACATTTTTTTTTACTCATTTCATCTGCTGATGAATACCTAAGCTGATGGATACCTAATTTAACTATTGTGTTAAAGTATTTCTGTGAAAATTAAATAAAATAATGTGTGCCAAATACCTGTTTCCTGAAATGAGAGAAGCATGTAATAAATGGGTCCCTGAAGGTTTTTTCCCCTTATGGCAGTAGAACACATGATTTTTTAGCATTTTCTTACCCTGGAGTTCATTGGAAAATAGCAATTTTTAGTCTTTTCTGCATATTTATAATTCAGCTTTTGCCTTCCTTTACAAAACATATCTTGTGAAATGTTACATTAAAACTATTTTTTTTTTTTTTTTTTTTTTTTT
>NW_025999842.1:5867101-5943162 GCF_001458135.2 Marmota marmota marmota | reverse complement strand
TACCCAGAAGAGCAATTCCATTTTTTTTTTTTTTTTTTTTTTTTGTACAAAGGATTGAACCCAGGATCTTGTGCATGCTAGGCAAGTGCTGTAGTACTGAGCTATATCCTCAGCACCTTAGATCTGGTTTTATTGAGAGATTCTTTCAAAAGGAAATGTTTCCTCAATGGCTTGGACCTTGCTTTTCACCCTTTGTGTTACCAAAGGATTTTGCAAATAGTGCTAATGGTAATTTATAGATAGCAGAGAAATAGTTGAGTGATTTATATCCTAAAGTAAATAATATCCATATTGAAGCCATCCCACATATATTTGGTTCTTACCTATTTACTAATTTAAATATCACATATTTTTCTACATGGCAGTTATATAATGATATGCCTTATTTTCAGATATTTGTTCTGACTTTATAAAATGAGAAATAGGGGTTCTATATCCTCAGTAGTTTAATACCCAACAAAATAACATATTTTTGTAAAATGACAAAAGCTGCTGAATGTGACACATGTAGAAAATCATATAAATTGCTGTTTCCCAGTGAACTTGAGAGAGAAAATGCTATATTTGTACCAATGGTAACATAGGTTATAGATAGAATCTCTAATACTGTGTGTGCTTTCAGTATTTATTGTTGTTGTTAACAAATATTGCTATAGTGAGACAGGAAAGTTATTTGAATATGGTGTAGTTAGGATATCCTTCATATCTATCTTCCAACTTCATGTACAGGCCAAAATTTTTCCAACAAATTGATTATGGAGGCTACTGGAAAATGCTTATAATTTACCCATATCTCTTTTTCAGAGTTGATTGCTTTCAGTTCAAATACAGTGAACTAATTATTTAGAAATTGGTAGCACTAATTTCTGCACTTGCTTTCACAACCAGCAACTCTGTTGGTTTCAGATGGGATTATATTTTTTTCTTCCTTTCCTTTCCTAGGCCCAGCAGTGAGAAATTTTCACAATCTGTGATAGATGGCGTGACTGTTCTAGGAGGTCAAGTCCATGGTATGCGGCTATTCTAAGTTATAAATAAATTCTTAAATATTTTTAAAATTATAAAAGTAATGCATATTTAAAGTTTGATGAACAATAAAAGTTAAAAAAATTAATTCCTGGCTATAAAATACTTTTAACATAATCTTCCAGATTTTTTTTTCTCAGCAGGCATTTTTTTCTTTTACTTTTGGTTCTTTTAAGAACATGTTTTTTAGGGTTGGGGTTGTGGTTCAGCAGTAGAATGCTTACCTAGCACATGCGAGGCCCTGGGTTTGATCCTCAGCACCACATAACAATAAATAAATAAAATAAAGTTATTGTGTCCAACTACAACTAAAAATATAAATATTAAGAAAAAAAAAAAGAACATGTTTTTATTGTTTTCATTTAGTTTATGGCACAACATACAGAGGATCAAAACAGAGTAAGAGCTCCCCAAATGTTTCTCTAGGCACTGTCTCTAGATATAATTTCTTAAGAATTAATTGTATCAGGTCTCCTGGGACACACACACACACACACAATATTAATATTATATATAATATTAATAATATATACACATACATATATGTATGTGTGTGTGTATATATATATATACATATATATAGTGAGAGTATTGTAGAATATTATAGATCTAATACAACTTTATTTTAGTAAGGCTGAATTTCCTGATGTAAAAAATCTCTGATGTTACCTGAAGAAGCCCATTTTGTCAATTTTAAGTATTCCTGTTACCTGTCAATTAGTGATAGAAAATATCTTTGGCCTGCATGTAATCATGATAAATCTCCTGGTTTATCAGAGAATTAAATACAGCACAATGTGGGCAGGATTTCTTTTCTCCTGTCAGTTGTACCTGTTGTGAAGGTAAGGATTTCACTGGATTTTGAGGTGAATATTTTCCTAGCATCAGATCTCTCTCACTAAAAAGCAAAAGTCCTCTCTCCACTTTTGGAACCCCCTCAAGCTCCTGCTGGGATCCCTTTTTGTTTTTTCTGCCCTCAGTTAATCTAGCTTTTCCATGATCTACTTTGCTCACCTCTGCTCATTTTCTAGTTATTCCTTAGCCTGCTGCAGGTGAACCCCTTTCCTCATCTCCCCAGGGAAATGTCTTACCCATACTCATTTGAATTGATTGTCAAATTGGATGGATATCAAAGTGGAGATTCTTAAGCTGGGGCTCCCAGAGGATGTCTTGTTAAGCTGCAGAGACCCTGTGGCCTTCTTGACAGGGCACATGGTGTTAACTGTTTTGTCTGGGGAGAAAATAACATACTGTTTGTCATATACCCAGTGGGGTTTGTGCCCTAAAACTAAGAATTTTTGTTTTAAAGTTTTTACTTCAGTTGATGTTTTTGTAGTTTTCTACATTGTTAAAACTTGCTTTTTTTAAGTTTCTACTTGCTTGGCTGTTCTTTATTGATCTTCTCTGCTGCTTCCTCTTCTCTCTGGTCAGTTTTCTTTTTGATTCTACATGTTTATGAAAATGATCGTCCTTCTTGCCATAGCTCCAGCTACCTTTATTCATTCATTTATTAATTTATCCAAGAATTTTGATGCCTTGCTCTGAACAACCCTCTGATAGTCTGTTTCACTGAACCCATTTTGTGTCATGTGATACATGGTTGCATAGTTGTATGTGTAGCTGAAACTAATTAAGTATGTAAAGAGAGGAAACCATTATTCTATAAGACATGCTAAGGGAAGAAATAGGATTTTGTAATCAATATTAAAATTACCAAATAAACATTTACTAAATGACTATTAACCTAGACTTAATAAAAGGATCATCATCTATTCAATTAATCAAGCTAGAAGTCATTTTGTTTGGAAATTTTAATATTGATTACAAATCCTATTTCTTCCCTTAGCCTGTCTTATCGAATAATGGTTTCCTCTCTTTACATACTTCTACTTAATTAGGGTAAGCTGTTATCCCTTATTTTTGAGCTCTTCTACCTCCTTATATCAGAGCCAAGGTTGCTTTAATGAAATGCCATTTTTCTTGTATAACTGCAGGGATAAAGAACTTAAGTGACTCCTTTTTTGCCCCCAGTCAAAACTCTTGGATTTTGAGATCTTTGGACAGACGTAGTCACTGAATGTTTGTGTTCAATACTGGTCCATCTCTGCTGTTTCTCATATTTCTTGTTTATGGTGCTGTGTGTGTGTGTGTGTGCGTGCGTGCGTGCTTAGCTATTCTGACTTGCAGCTGTTTTTCTAGGAAAATTATTTATGGGACATTTTAAAGATTTATAATGAAGGTATAGTCCTTTGGCAAAGTTTAGTGTTTTCTTCTGTTGGGTACTTGGAGGCATTGCCTGGCCAGGTCTGCTTTAAATTCATTCATGACAGGGTTCTTTTGGATTCCTATGGTGATGTGCATTTAGGCTAGAATTCTGCAAGGACTTGTGCTTTTGACAGCTTTTGAGAGATGGGTTTCCTCTACTCACTGTCAAGACACTTGTCCTGAGAGTGGGTACTTGGATTCACTTCTGGCTCACCCTTGCAATGAATATATAGTCTACCAGGCTTTCAATCTCATGAGGGTCTGGTTTTCTGATGGGTTCCTTATCTTAGAGTAGCATAGCCTTTTTTTCCCACTGAAGTCCATAACTCCATTTCTGCTTTAGAAGAATGCCCTCATAGCAGAACCGGTTTCCCTTACCTCAGATCTTGAAGTATCTGCCTCCATATAGATTGTGCCTTGATCAATCTGAAGCTTTTAGGATTGAGTGTGTGACATATTGTAATGATTTCAGTGGATATTTATGTCTGGTTAACTTGAAAGTTAGTCTTTTTCTGTTTTCTGAGATGTTGTTTTAAAAGGGATTTGTCACCTTGTCTCACAGTGTGAATGCATGTAAGCTTGTTTTCTTTATTAAGAAATGTGAATTGTTTTTTGTATTCAGATTATGGATTGTTAACAACACCCCAGCTGCACTACATGGTATGTTGTCGAAATACCAGTGGCCAGTATGGAATGGCAACCATAGAAGGTTACTACCAGAAACTCTCCAGGGCTTTTGTGGAACTTACCAAACAGGTGAAAAAAACTTTTGAACATGCTTAGAAGTTAAACAACCTGAATAACATGATCAGTGAAACAAATGACATTTTGGCACCCCACTCCTTTCTTTTCCCCAAATGTGGCTTATCTCTGTCTTCTCTCTAGGGCTCCACAAGTCTGTGTGCCTTCTAACTATATGTTGGTATTTGCTTGGCAAGGCACATAGTATATTTTGAGATCATTGAGGGAGAAAATGTAGGGTTCTTGTTTACAGTTATCATAAGTATTTACGGAGATAAAGTTGAGTGTTGTTGGCTTAGTACTTGAGAAATTAAGGAGGTAGTACTGTTGAGAAACATTTTCTTCTAGGCATATAAGCTTGTTAAACTTGGAGAGATTTGAGGGGAATAATTCATTTGATCAACAAATACTGTTAATGGCATAGTTTAACCAAAGCAAAGCAAAATATAACATTTCTATTTTGGGGTGAGGATGGGTGGCAGAGGATATGGACAGTTTAAGAAAATAAAACAAAATATGCCTGCTAATGATATATGCTGTGAAAAAAATGACACAGTTGTTATTACTGTTCTTTTGTCTATATGTATATATAGATTCTCACATTTGAATGACTGTTATGTAATATAGGCTATAATGTTTTTAGGGAACCCTTACTCAGGCAAATTCTAATAAAGCTTCATTTCTACAAGTTGTTCAATTGGTGAACCTATTCCAGTGTCTAGGGTGTTTTTAAATTTTATTTGGCTTTTCAGTTTTCATCTGAATGTATTTTACTTCAGTTTACCTGGTTAAAATAGATAAGTAAACGGAAATAATGGAAGATGTTTTATCATATATGTATGTATGCTTTCTTTATATTTCACTTTTAATTTTGTAACTTGAAAATTTTCTTCCACGTCTTTTTACTTTCCAGGCTTCCTGCAGTGGGGATGAATATAGATCACTTAAGGTTGACTGTGCAAATGGCATAGGGGCTTTGAAACTGAAAGAAATGGAACACTACTTCTCACAGGGACTGTCAGTTCAACTCTTTAATGATGGGACCAAAGGGAAGCTCAATCATTTATGTGGGGCTGACTTTGTAAAAAGTCATCAGAAACCTCCACAGGGTATGTAGTAATAGGTCTATAAAAACTATTTTGAGAACTGGAACCAGTCTCATTTACAAACCAAGATGGCCACTTGTATTAAGAATTCTGTAACTGTAGGGCGCTGATGATACATGCCTGTTATCTCAACTAGTAGGCTGAGGCAGGAGAAATACAAGTTCGAGGCCAGCCTCAGCAAGTTAGTGTGACTCTAAACAACTTAGCTCGACCCTGTCTCAAAATAAAAAATAAGAAGGTCTGGGGAGGTAGCTCAGTGGTAAAGTGCCCCTCAGTTTAATCATTGGTACCCCTGCCCCCTCAAAATTGTGGAGCTGGTCCTGGCTCTGCCACTTTTGGACACTTATGACTCTTCCTACTTGTCATTGCCATTCAAAACATGGTCTGCTCTTTTTGCCTGTAAGTCATACCCATGCTCAGAGTCCTCCTTCCTGTAGGAAAGAGGAAAGGGAAAGCATAGCCAGAGAGTGCCATTCTAGAGCAATGGTTCTCAAATATCAGCACACATTAGAATCTTCTTGTTAGCCTGAAGATTTCTGGGCCCCATTCCTGAGCTTCTGATTTGCTGGATTTAGGGTAGGATTTGCTTAGGATAGAAATTTGCATTTCTGTCAAGTTTCTGGGATTTGATGAAAGTGCTGGTCTCTTGACCACACTTTGAGAATCACTGATCTAAAGGTAGCAATAGTAAGTAGCATTGTCTCTCCTTTTGTCTGCATTAGATACACTTTAGAAAGGGAAGGTAACACAGCTTCTGTAATTGTCCTTGGACTTAGGGTTTTCCACAATGGGCAAGTTTGGAGGAAGACTGTTCTTCAGATTGTAGTTATAGTATAGAGATGTTCTAGATTTATCTTCATTATAGATCCTAAATTATTATCCTACAGTGGGCAAATATGGCTTGCAGATTGTTTTGCTTGGTCTGCTAAGTTTGCCCACATATTAAATTGCATTAGGTGCCACTGTGTAAAAATTCAGTGATTTCTTTTAAATATTGCTGTCAACTCTTTACCAAAATCACAAAATGTCTATTCACATGTCATTAATCTGTTGTTACCCCTTCAAATAGGACATTCAGTCTTGAACTCTACACACTTCACAGAGTTGTGGCACTTGTTCATTTATTCTGCTTTACTCTATTAAGCATTTGAAGTTTCAATTTAGTCATCCCATTTGATCCCCTTTTCACTGAATTGCTTATTTTTGACTTTACTGACGCTTTAATTCTGTATCACTAATTTATCCACATACTGAATACTGAGCCCTCACTCTCCATTGCTCTAGGCACTGGGCCCTTAGTGTTCATAAAACCATAGCCCTCACTTTCCTGAAGCCTACATTTTGTCCTGTAGGTAACCTTTTATCACACTCATGACAAAGCCTTTCACTTCTGAGCTGCTTCATGCTGGCTTTCTTACTGTGCTACTATCAAGGCTAAGGAACAGCCAGATTTTCTAGTAAATTTGATGTGATAGTTGCTAAACTTTAAGTAACTATGTAAATTTCACGAGCCAGTTTTCTCTCACAGATGATAATTCTTTGCTTTAATAGTGTATGTTGTTATTGGTGTTATGAAAAGATAAAAACTTCTATTAGAACTGTCAAAGCATATACCTCATTTATTACTGATTTTTTTAAAATATGTAAAGGACAGCACAGTACTGGATAAATTATATTCAGAAATCCCTGTAGCTTTCAAAAAAAGTTAAATGAGAAACCAGTCTAGCCAAAATGAAATTTTAATATTATAGCAAGTTAACCATAAATAGATTTTGTTCCTTTTTCAATATGCTTAGAAAGAATTTTACCTGTAAAAACTGCCAATGAACTGGATGCTATTTTAAAAAAATTTTTTTAATAAGGATAATTTTAAACATCTTTTGGAAAATTTATAGTAGACATATTATAATGCATAAGGGTAGTTTCACTCATGCTTTATTGAAAAAAGTTTCCCTAGTTACTAGTGAAGACAAAAATCCCAAACTTATTTTTATTTTGAGTTTCATTCCCATTTCTTGGACTGAAATGCATATTCAATCGTTCTGTGTGCTAGGAATGGAAATAAAGTTCAATGAAAGATGCTGTTCCTTTGATGGAGATGCAGACAGAATTGTGTATTACTACTGTGATGCTGATGGTCATTTTCATCTCATAGATGGAGACAAGATAGCAACATTAATTAGCAGCTTCCTTAAAGAGCTCCTGTTGGAGGTATGATAGGGAATGGGCTGCCCTATAAAACCAGAGGTAGTTCTGTATCACTCACTCGGATGTCTCATAGGCACAATTTATGGCAAGTTCCTTATGTATGTGGCCAAAAAATACAAAGAAGATGTGGTAATTACAGTCATTTCAACATTGGGGCATTGGTTTTGAAACCTGAAGTTTCTCTTTTCTTCCTGGTATATGCTAGGATTTATGATTTGAAGTTTTATGAGGTTATAAAGTTTTCATTTCTTTATAACTGACACATTAGTGAGAATTCTACCTGTTAGCCTTAAAGCCCAAAATTCTAACAGAAAATATCATCTGAGATTTATTTATTATGATTATAAGCTTAGTAATGTGTGAGATCCCCCACTTTTTTGGAAATCTCTTTCACTAAGTTTAAGATATAATCTGGAAAAGTATATTTAAGAACTTAATACATAATTTTATTAAAAATTTAAAGAGATAGAGATTAGGAGACCACAAACTTATTTAAAGATGATTCCTTTTAAGTAATGCTGAAAAATATTTGAGGTTTTTTTCCTGGTATACATGTAAAATTTCAGTAAGTCATTTATTGATTCAGCAGAAATGGCAGATAATTTTGTTATCCTTTAGAATTCTCACTGTGTTTTTGTAAACTATGCTTTTGATCTCAAATTATTGTTTTTATCTAGATTGGAGAAAATTTGAATGTTGGGGTTGTACAAACTGCATACGCAAATGGAAGTTCAACACGCTATCTTGAAGAAGTTATGAAGGTATTGAACCATTTTCATTTTCTGGTAGCTTCTTAATTATGCTGTAAACTACTTCTGTGAGGAAAATAATGTCTTCATGAAAGTGAACACATTGTAGTGTATGAAGTCGAGCTATTGTCCATGTAAGGGTAAACAGAAATCAAAAACAAGCAAAAAACTTATTTGTTCCTGATGGAAAAGGGAGAGGAGAGACTTTCTCTACTCCTCATCTCAGAACCAAATAAGCCAGTTTTATAATCAGTAATATTTTTCTTAAGGGCTTGGAGACATCTCAAAATAATAATAAAAAAAAATTATTAAGGAAGACAGCACCTCTGCCCCCAATCTCATAGTTTAACTTAGATCTCTGGCTCCAACTTGTAACTATTTTTCAGAGAGATAGAAATAGTTTGTTGTTGTTGTTGTTTTGTTTTTAATTGGTTCTTTTTAGTTATATATGACAATAGAATTCTTTTTGACATAACTATTAAAGCATGGAATATAATTTGTTCTAATTCAGTCCCTAGTGCTTCTCCTTCCTCTCAGAAGCAGTTTTATTATCTCTTTGGATAAAGGCAGTTGGCCAACACAAATGGTTAATTACTAGGTAAATTTATGATGACCTTTTCATGACAAATGGTGTTACTCCTATTTGAAGACTAATAATAATGAAAAAATTATTCACGACACTTCTTAAAATGATTAAAGCAGATTTTATTCAGTTCTGCGGAGGGACTGCTCAGAGATTGCTGTGATGAAATTGTGCAGTGGAAAAGAGAAATTGAGGTCAACTCCAAATACAACGGAGAGAAGTGGAGATTTTATAGCTAAGGTGAAGGGTATATGTGTGGAGTGCTAGTGGTGGTCAGTGATGGAAAGTTACTGAGAGAAAACATGGGAAAAGGGGGATGTTCTGGCTAAATGAGATTCCTCATGTAGGCAGGCCAAGATGATCAGACATCTCTTGGGGAATGAGGACTTTGATCAGATATCAAAGTGAGGGAATTCTGTATATACTAAGTGGGATTGTTGCTAAAATTGGGCTCTTAGAGGACATGTTAAGGGACAGTGCCTAGTTGTACTGAAAGGAACCTGACCAAAAAAGAAGAAAATCTTTTGTTACTTTTTATGTTGGGAACATGGAATGTTGTAAAATTGAAAATATCTACTTAGCTATAGTAAAAGGTAGACTTTGTCTTTTCAATCTCCTTAGTAACTTGCCTATACATGTGAGCATCAAAGGCCTTAATGAAACTGTTTCCTTATACTTTTGTAGATAGCGTTGATTGATCTTGTTTCTAATTATTTCCTCAACATCTATCTCATGGCACCCTCTGTACCCCACTACATATTCTAAGAGGTAGGGGGTTCATGGACAGAATTAGAAGTCTGTTGCCATTACCCTTTTTATAACTAGCTAGAGTAATATTTTTCTAACTTTTGTGTTACCCATTTCAAATTCTGGTAGGATCTGGATAGCTGAAGTGAATGTGCACAGCAGGTGGTTAAGGACTAGAAGTGTGCCCAGGCCAACAGCTGTCAGCTTTAGTCAGATTCTTTTAAGTGGAATATGAATTTTCACGTGAATTTATTTTTTTAAAAGATATAATGGATACGAAAAGCAAAGTGGACACTGCTAGTTCATGACCTGATTTAAAAATACAGTTACAGTAAACTTGATCTGGAGCCCAGCTGCCTGCCTTTCAGGATTCTTAGTATTTAGGTATTGTTAGTATTTATTTAAGGATGGGGATATGTTCTGAGAAATTTGTCAATGTGTCATTTAGGCAAAATATGTTGAGTGTACTCGATGCAAACTAAGATGGCTACAATGTCACTGGGTGACATAATCTTATGGAACAACTGTAGTAGATGCAGTCTGTTGACAAAAACATCATCATGTGGTGCACAATCATATTTTAATTGTCAATTTATGTCTTAAAAACGTCTTAAAGGTAAGGTACCTGTTATAAAACTGAATACACATCAGAAACCCACTCTCTTTGGAGTAAATATTTTTAGCCTTACTGTTCCTGAGCTCTACTAAGACAAATGTGGATCTTGATGTCTCTTTTGTAGTTTTGCTATGGTCAGTTCTTCTACCATTCTTAAATCTCTACTCATGACATCCCTATCCATTGTTGCTAGTCCAGTCACTATGATTTCTTACTGGGATTGATCCTGGAAACCTCCTAACTGATCCTGTTTCTTAACCTTAAGCCAGGAGTTGGCCTGAGAAACAAATCTACTTTGCTACTGTTTGTAAATAAAATTTTATTTGTATAGAGTCTTGTACATTTGTATGGTTCCTGGCTGCTTTTACACTACAATGGCAGAATCAAATAGTTGTGAGAGACATTATGACTACAAAGCTTAAAATATTTGCTATCTGGCCCTTTACAGGAGAAGCTTACAAACCCCTGCTATAAGCCGTTTTCTCCATACTGTAGCCTAAACAGTTTCATAAAGCAATTAGATCACATAGTGACCCCACTTGAAGTCTTTTGTTATCTTATTAGGACACCCTCAGCTTTGTCACTTTGCTATGAGTTTCTAGTGCCTTCACTCCCCCATACTGACACTGTTTTGTATTTTAGTGCTTAATCATCTTCCTTACTAGACTAAGGTCCAGATTTTGTTCTCTGTTTTATCCCTGAGATAGTAGGTATATAATAAACATTTATTGTGTTTCCTTTCATGTATGTATTACAGGTACCTGTTTACTGCACTAAAACCGGTGTAAAACATTTGCACCACAAGGCTCAAGAGTTTGACATTGGAGTTTATTTTGAAGCAAATGGGCATGGAACAGTAAGTTCTCAAAGATCACATCTGGCCTTAGCTGTACTTTTCTTTATAATGGCAAAGTTTTATCTGGGTAGTAATAACTAATATTTACTTTGTTGAAATGACTAGATGGAGGTCATAAGATTATTTGGTTTGTGTATATTTTCAGGTGTTGCGAAACTGTTTGTCTTTTAGATTATAATGATCTTTTGTGGAGAGATACACTAATTTGTTCTTTTAATAATATGCAATACTTTATTTTCTTATAAGCAGATTATCTTTACATTTTCCTTTCACTAGCCATAGGAGGAAAAAGTTCAGTAGCTGTGGTGAATTAAGAGTTATAATTTGAGGAATTGAGTTTAGTATTTTTTAAAATATATTTTTGGTTGTTAATGGATACAATATCTTTATTTTTATATGGTGCTGAGGTTCAAACCCAGTGCCTCACACGTGCAAGGCAAGTGCTCTACCACTGAGCTATAGCCTCAGCCCCGAGTTTAGTTTTTTAATGGCTTTTTGTGGGGAATACTGGGGATTTTGAACACAGGGGTGTCCTACCTCTGAGCTATACCCCCAGCACTTTAGTTTTTGAGATAGGGTCTCACTAAATAGCCCAGGGTAGCCTTAAACTTGCAAGTCTCCTGCCTCATTGCTAGGATCATAGGCATGTGTCATCATGCCTGACTGTTTTTATGGCTTAGCAGAAAGAATATTTTGAAAAATTTTGACAAAATTCACATACCATAAAATCCACTTTTTAAAGTGGGTTTTAGATTCCTGAGGCACAGGATTTTTTTTTAAAGCCTAAATGAATTTGAGGTGGTGAACAGAACATTTGAATCTAGGTGCAGTCATTTTCCTCATTAATTCAAAGTTGCCTTCTGGAGGCCATAAGTATAAGTAAAAGAATGAGAATAATATGTTCCTACAAAATGCAATTAAGATATAACTTCACTGATCTAATGCAGAGGTTGGTAAATGGTTAAGGGTAGGTAGAAAATAGTTTCAGCATTGTAAGCCATAAGGTCTCTGTGGGAACTGCTTAGGTCTGCTTCTATAGTATAAATTAATGGGTATGACTGAGTTCCTATAAAAACTATTTACAAAACAGGCAATCAGCCTATATCTTATTTTACCAACAAATATGTATCTCATCAACTAGTTGAGTAGTGTGTTACTCCTCCTAAGTACTGGGCTTCTTGAGGGCTACAAAAGATTGGGTAGACATTTCAAAATAACAGGAATCTTGAACATGTTTATTATTGATAATCTGTGACACAATCTGCCATACTGTGATAAATGAGCCTTTTTTCTCATGTTGCTTAGCTAGTTATCCTTTAAAGGATATAGGCAGGCTTAAGTAACCCGCATTGCTTTCACTGATACAGGGGAAAACAGAATCAACTCTTAAGTATTTATCTTTTGTTAAGGGAGTATCATCTTCTTAAATAGCTGTTTAAATTTTATGATATGCCCCCACTTTTTTTTTTTTTTAACATTGCCAGAGATTGAACCAAGGCTTCACACATCAGGCAAGGCTCTACCACTGAGCCACATTCCCAGCCTGATAACCAGTTTTATCATGCACAAACTTTTCTCCTATTAATACACTTTAGGTTTTGATCTTGAATTAATTAACATAAGGCTGGCATTATTTTCCCCCTTAGTTTCTCCAGATTCACTTACAGTGCAGTCAGTTATCTAACATGATATTACTTCTGACTGTGGCCTGGATGGTGTTTTGTGATATAATATGCTTGTCTTGTAGGCGCTGTTTAGTAAAGCTGTTGAAGACAAGATAAACCAACTTGCAAGAGAATTAGAAGATAAGAAAGGAAAAGCTGCTAAGATTCTTAGAAATATCATTGACTTGTTTAACCAGGTCAGAATTAATCGTGGGATTTTGGTTACCTTAACGTTATTTGGAAGATGGAAAGGACAATGTGTAACATTAAAAATTTAAGTGAAGGCAGCCTGGGCTGGTGATGGCATATACAGTTGAGAGTTACAGTGAAATGGAGTGACAGAGATTTTTTTATATGCTTCCCTCTGACTTGTTGAATTCAGCAACAGTATGCGTATACGTTACTAATTTTTAAACCAACAAAATAATTCTTTGACAGGGGACATTTATATTGCTTATATAGTTGATATTAGAGTGGAGCATGGCTATGGAGGAGCAATAATTGAGACAGGGAAGTTCATTAGTGATGGAACTAACATTTGAGTGTCTTGTATAATCCTTGCAGTAATCAGGGAAAAGTGGTTATTATAATTTCCATTTTAAAAATGAAGAAACAAAAGCTTGTTTCTTTAAAAGTTTCAGTTGTATCTTACACCAGAGTTCATTTTGTCCATTTTACCATGATGCTTTCCATTGTACAGCTGAAAAAGGCTCAAAAGGAAAATTTGAGTCAGGCTGAAACCCTAAGTTATCCTTCTAATTTTATAGGTGAGAAGACAAAAGGCAAATTTCTTATGAGTTAGTTTCAGTACTCTTTGTATACCTTATCTTTCATGGATATCTTTATCCGCACTCTAGATAATAATCAGCATGAGGACAACGAGCACTGGACACTATGCCTGATTTTCTAAGATGGTGAACATTCACCTGCAAGTTTTGCTTGTGTTAAGAGTGGTTTCTTCTGTTTTGTTTCCCAATCTTGCAGGCAGCTGGTGATGCTATTGCTGACATGCTGGTGATTGAGGCAATCCTGGCTTTAAAGAACCTGACTATAGAACAGTGGGATGCTCTCTATGCTGACCTTCCGAATAGACAACTCAAAGTTAAGGTCTGAGAGAGATGATTTTTCTGAATATTAACTAAGTTATTCTAAATCTTGCTATATAAAAATTTCAATGTATTATATTCTGGCCTATACACATTACTTAGAAAATAAGGCCTTATAATATCTTTCTCACATCTTTAAAAATTATAGAATAACACTGATAAGTATTTGGTTTTAAACTTTATTTTAAAGAATATTATGTGTACCTATGTATCACTTTTTTTTAAATATGGAAAAGTTAAATGGAGAGAAAACAAAATCATAAACTGTGTACCTAATTTCAACAGATTTCTGTTATGACTCTATACATTCTGAATATCCCCCATATTATTTTTATAGCTTGTTGCTTCAAGTGAAAATATTTCCTCTGCATTATTTTTGGTTCACAAATACTTCTTGAAAGTAGATGCCGAGAAATAGAATCTATGGGCTCAGAAATTTTAAAAGTCATTTCAGATAAATTCCTATTAGATTAGTATATAGATTTATATCAGACTATACATTTTCTATTAAAATTATTGAAAGAAAGATACTAAGGCCAGAGTTCACACAAATGGCTCCTGATTACTCACTTTGTATTTGGCATATTTCATAGCCCTCTTAAATCATTTGATCAATGATTACACTGGGATCCAAGGTATGATGTAGAATTAAGTCATACAGTATTTACTGGCCATTATTTTAGTGGTAGCTTTGAGTCCAAAGGTAATTCTTGAAGAGAGAAGTTGTACAAATGTTGAAATAAATAATTCTGACCTTGGAGAAATAAAATTTTAATGCAATTTCATCTTCTGTTTACCCTGGTACTTCATTATTTCAGTGATGTAATTTGTGGTACAATAAACTGAAATATTGTTATTAAAATGAACGAGGTATAATCTTCTGGTGGGAATTACGTTGAATGGGCTATACTTCTGAAAGGGAGTATAATATAAGGAGTATGAAATGCTTGTGCTTAGGTTGCTGACAGGAAAGTTATTAGCGCCACAGATGCTGAAAGACAAGCAGTTACACCACCTGGACTACAGGAGGCAATTAATGACCTGGTAAAGAAGTACAGGCTCTCTAGAGCGTTTGTCCGGCCCTCTGGTACAGAAGATGTCATCCGAGTGTATGCAGAAGCAGATTCACAAGTAAGCTGGGATATAATTCTATTGAAAAAATTTGAATGAGAGCCTAATAACATAGAGGGAAGGGGAGAAACAATATGAGAAGAGAGAAAACCAATAGTATTTAGAATCTCACTATGGTAATTGTTATGTCTTTGAGATTTGTTTATAGAGCCTTTTAGAATCATTAAGAGTATAAAATTATCATGAGTAGTAGTGACACAGTTGAATAGATTTAGAGCCCGTTGGTCTAGTTCCCCTGATATTTTTCTTTCAATTTATTGTAGACTTCTTGAAAGTGTCATATTTCTAATGGGAACAGGAATAAGTAATAAACCCTTGGTTTATACACTGAGAAGTAAATGATCCTTTTTTTTTTTAAACTGGGGATTGAGTCCAGGCATCTTCTACCACTGAGCTACATCCCCAACCTGTATTTTTTTTTTTTTTTTTTAGAGACAGGGTCTCACTGAGTTGTTTNTTTTTTTTTTTTTTTTTTAGACAAGGTCTAACTTAGGCTGGTCTCAAACTTGCCATTATCCTGCCTCAGCCTCCCAAGTAGCTGGGATTACAGACATGTGCCCAGTTTAGATTATCCTTTTGTTCTCTTAAAAACATAATCCTGTGATTTTTAAACTGCCAGCTTTGTAGCCTATTTCTAAACCAATTGGTACTAATCATCATGAGTTCTTAACTTGCTTTTTAACTGTTTGCTTTAAATAACAGCCTTACTCTTTGCCTTTGCTATTTCTAGATGGGGTTAAGTCCTGAGGTCTGGAATTACATAATTTGCCTTCTTCACATATACCATATTGTCTGTCACCTCAAGCCCTTGATAAAAGTGTCTGCATAACCACGCAAAGTACACTGGTTGAAGAGGGTCTCAGAGGCATTTCCAGTTAACTTATATAAGACCTGTATTATTATTTTTTAAACAGAAGCATAGGCCAGCTTGGAATACAGTGAGAATAGTCTTTATGGGTGAAGGAGAGGGTAGCTGAGTTGCAAGAGTTATTTCTCTTAGGCCAACTATGGCCTTCTTACCTGTTAAAGGGACTAGGTTTTATTGAATTTATTAAGTTTTGGAATAACTAATTTTATAACCTGAATTGATTAACTGAAAACTTACCTTATATAGAAGACTTTGACTTGCTTTCCATTTATCTAAGTGCCTTGGAATTTGTTACTGAAAGATGAAAAAAGAAGTTTTCATTTGAATATGCTAGTGAAACAAAATCAGGAAGTACCCTCCCCTAGAATGCAACTAAAATATAGCAGATGCCATGTCTTTCTCATTTCCCTTTATGTAATTTGCAGGAAAATGCTGATAGCCTCGCGCATGAAGTGAGCTTGGCAGTGTTTGATCTGGCTGGAGGAATTGGAGAAAGACCTCAACCAGGTTTCTGAAGATCATTTTTATATTCTGAGAAAATGGATATTTTAAAAGTTTTGACAAAACTGTCAGTAATGGCAGTATCCAGACATTTATAATGTACCTTATTGGTTGTTTCTAGATTTGTTTTTTCTAAAACACTACCAGAAAAATTCTTGAGAAATACACACACTTTATAACTTGTTAAAGAAGCTTACCTCTAATTTCATTCTCACTAATGTAAAAATGTTAGGGCATAAATATAATTTAATCATAATTTTGCAGTGTATGCCAGGAATAATTCATGCAGGTTGCTCAAAGATTAAATTTTATTACCACCTTCTTGTGATGTTTTTGGCATCACTGTTACCCAACCAAGATGCAACCATCCTTGATACAAGTGGGAGCGTGGAAAAGATTTGACACAACCAACTTTTTCATGGGAGATCTTAATAAATATGAGATGACTTACCTGTCTGCTTAGCACCATCAGGAAATGAGAGGTGGTGGGGCCTGTGCTGTCTTTCTGAGGCTATAGGGTCCAACCTTCAGTTATTCTTCATGCTCTTAGTGAAGGTATGCGAAGAGAACTGAATCTAGTATGTTACTAAGCCTCTGATGGCAAAATGACACCATTCCAATACAAGAATATGATTCATAACAGAAAGGAAAAAGTCCCCAATCTAAATTAAACCGAGCCTGAAACCAATAGAAAAAAAAATGTGCAGTGTGTATTTTGCAGATTTAAGACAACTGAGGACAATAAAACAATGGACTATATATGTATATATAGATCTCTCATAGGCACCATAATCAATATGAGCCAACAATATTTAAACTTGATTCAGGTCACATCCAGACATTAGCTCTTATTTACAAATTTTTAAATTACATACAACCTGAAGTGTGTTTTGTTACAAAAAAAAAAAGAAAAAAAGAAAAGAAAAAGAAAAAAGAAACTATACAACTCAGAGCAATGTGTCTGTTTGTTTTAAATAATTACATTTACATTTAAACTAAATGGAACCACTGGTGGTGCTCAAGTTTTTATCATTCCTTCGAGAAAATCCTTTTCTACCATCTCTTCTATTTTTTGCCTGGCTTTGCTGGAAAATGGTTTGTGGTTTTCCAGTTTCATGTCCTTAGTAGGGAAGGTGTTTGAGTAGAGGATGGGGCTCCCTGAGTGTCCTCCACACCGACTTGTGACTTTGCTGTTGAAGACTTGGCTGAGGACATTGAAGAATGGCAGCAGCTGTTCCATACTGCGCACCGTGCAGATGGTGAGCAGCAAGTGCCCTGGCTCCCAACCCAATGTTCTCCCTGAGTTATCTTCCTCTGGATTTTTCTGCAGAAAACAAAATTGAAGTTGTTATTAGACTATATGTTAGAAAAATTAAAAGGACCTAAACAGCAAAGTTTAAAACCCTTGCTTTTGAGGCCCTTTTAGTGCCATCTAACACCCCTCTTGTAGTTATATTTTCCAGTAGAATGCATAGCTAAGTTTATTTAATAGAAATGATTCTAGACAAATATAAAAGCTGATGGTATGCTTTAGCATATACTCAAAAAAGCTCCTAGGTTTTTGGATTCTCACTAACATAACCAAGGACTAGATCACAAAATGATTATAAAAGAGAATTAAGAAAGGGACATATACAGCTTTATGTATTTCACCATTAGTAAATCAATTAATTTCCTTTTAACTAAGTAACCTAAACTTGCTAGAAGATAATAGCAGGGTATATAAGTGAATAATTACTGTCAATATTGCAGTACCAAGGACGGAAGGGATCCTTCAGGGGAGACACTGCTATCATTTTCTGGGGAGGGAAGGAAAGCTGGACCTTGAGTCAAAGGAACTGGGTTAGTGCCCTGGCTGTGACATTTACTTTACTGTTACATACCTGGGCAAGATATATAAAGGTTCCTCATTGATAAAATGTGAAGTCAAATGAGAATGTATGTGAAAACTCAACTAAGGTAAACACCAGTAATTTCTTTATTAAGTTAATTCAAGACACTAATTAATACTAACAACTATAGACATCAGTCTATCTAGATCAAAAGATATGAATGAACGGAAGATGTTTAGATTTGGACAAAATTGTAACGAAAATAAAATAATGAAATAGATATAAAAAAGGAAAAAACCATTGAGACTTAGGAAAGAAAAGTACAGCTTGTCATATTCATTCACAAATGAAGTTTCCTTTCTAAGATCAGATATTGCTGAGAAACTTCCATTGTTTACCTAATTAATATTTTAACATCATCAGTTTCCTAGCAGAGAAAGCAGATGCAGATCTAGCTTATCATATGTGATATCAAGATTTGTTTGTTTTGGTGGTGCTGGGAAATGAACCCAGGGCCTTGTGCAGGCTAAATGTTTGTTCTACCACTGAGCTACATCCCAGCCCTGTTTGCTTTTTGTAAAATTTTAAGGAAAACATTTAAAACATAAGACTCCAAAAGCAAATAAGAAAAAAGACCTTTTAGTTTTTCATCTGTGGCTGAAAAAGTAAATACAACAACAAAACCCAGCTATCCCTTAAATTTTACTTAATTATTTAACCTTTTATCTAGATAAGAGAATGAAAGATGTTTTTGTATTTTCTTTTAACTATGATATTGGCTTTAATGAGACTGATTTTCACATCACTGACTATCCTTATTCAACTACTGGCTGACCACACCACCTCTAGTCCATTAAATCAAACTATAATTCAGTGGTAATCAAGGGGTATAGAGAGATGAAATTATCTTGAAGGAAAATGAATACCATGCTTGTACCTTTTATGTAACTAATTTCCAAATGTAAGTGAATGATGGTACAACCTTTCACTTATATTTCTATAAAGATATGCCTTTCTGAGATAAATTTTTTTATTTAGCTCTTTACCAAGAACACACTTTTATCAACGTTTCTGCTGTTTTTATTCAAAGGACTTTATCTTGTCCTCAATATTAAATCAAACTTGTTTCCAAACAAACTTATTTCCATACTGATGAATTCAAAGGAGAAATCATTTGTTGTTGTTTCCATACAAATGATTTCTCCTTTGAATTCATCAGTCTACCCATAGAGAAAGACTTCCTTCCTGTTTACCTCTCTTACACTTGTTGAAATCCAGACCTGGGTTTATGTTTCACTGTTTGGTCCAGATGTGGCAGCTCTTGCTGCCATATCACAAGCATCAAACAGCCACCCTCACCTGATGCTTGGCCATCTCCACTCCCTCCAAAATCACTGTTTTAAAGTCCTCCTCCTTGTCCTGTGGAAGGAAAGAGGAGAACTCATAGCCTTTGTTCCAGTGAAACATACGCTTGGCCATGAAGACCTTGTTTAAAGGGATTTGAATGGGAGATGATTTTCAATCAAAATTGTTACCTTATTCTGTAGGACAAGTTTTGGGCAAAAGACTGTCATACTTATCCTTTAGATAAGGGAGGGTTCTTAGTAAATATTCTCATTACTAATGAGATAAAGGAAAAACAGGGCACATGCCTGAGGTCATACAGATTTGACATGATTATTTTTTCAAACCCTATAATATCAAAGTAAAAGTAACTCCTGTCCTAAACTGTGGCTCCAACTTTCATATTTTGTCCTTTTATTTAGCTTCTAAAGAAGCAACTGTGATGAAGTTCCTCATGTCCTTCAAGTAAAACCTTTGAAAATCACTTTCCTCCATTCTGCTTCTATAGTATGTGGACTTTGGTTTAAGAGCTGCTGCCTGCTTAGGGGACTTCATAGGGCCTGGCAATTTCTGAGTACTCATAGCACATACTGCAAACTAGATCTCACAAAATAACCTAGATTATCCCAAAATTTTGCAGTTTATTTTTCAAAAAAATTATACAGGACAAAATATTAATAACAAAGGCCCAATAATGAGCATGCCAGTTTCAATACTTTTTAAAAAATTTATTTATTTACTTATTCTAATCAGTTATATATGACAGCAGAAAGTTCTTTGATTCATTATATACAAATGGAGCACAATTTTTGACTTTTCTGGTTCTACCCACTGCACCAGAAATTTTCTTTTTTATTAATTTTTAAAAATTTATATATGATAGCAGAATGTCATATAAATGACATTTATAATGACATATAAATGACATTTTCCTATCTCTGGTTGTATACAACGTATATTCACAAGGTCAGTTTATGGAGTGCTTGCCTTGCATACACAAGGCCCTGGGTTTAATCCCCAGCACCACACCAAAAAAGCAAAAGAACAAGATTCTCAATACTCTTCTCTAGAAGAAGCTGGCATGCTCATTTCTGAGTGTGCTCAGAAATAAACCTGATGCATACTGAAAGATGTAAGAACATAAGCCATGACATAGATTTTATAAATCTTATATTCCTACACTTACTATATATGTTTTAGATACATTCTCACTTTTTACCTTGAGGAATTTCTCTTAAGTGGATATTTTTGAGTTCCTTCACTATCTCTCTTACAGAGGTAATAATTTTGATCAGTGTTTTAAAAACTGCAGGTTGGAGGTAGGGTCTTGACAGCTATTAAAATGGAATACTGTATCAATAATAGGAACTATATGGAAGAAAATACTTCATTTTAAAGGCAAAGGTTTTTTTGTGAGAAATTTTAGATTCTGTTATGTAGCTATACTGGGTCAGGATATGGAATGCATGTCTTTTGGTCACAATCAAAATTGAACAAATTCTGAGCATCTACATTTTACTTTATATGAATGGAAAACAAATACTAGTGATTATTCCTCCCTTATTAATCTGATCAGGTTCTGAGTTTTGATTAACTAATCCTGTCAATTTATTAAACTTATGTATAATCTATACACAAACTTACTGGTTCATATTGAAGTCAATCTTACATTTATTCTACAAATCCCTTTTAGTACTGCATTTTTTCTCAATCAGCTCATATCTTTCTGATTCTCATCATGGCATTAAAATGAACACTATGGGTATATCCTTACAGAACTAGAGTGCTAAGTACTTACATGCATGGTTCCAAGATTTTTATTCTTTTATAAGTATAAAATATTTTAATCTAGATGTTATCAATGTACAAAAGACTTCCTTTTTCTTCTCATTTAAAAAATTAATAGGTAGGCTGGGGATACAGCTCAGTAGAGTACAGGACTTGCCTGGCATGGATGAGGCCCTGGATTCCACCCCAGCAGCACCACACATGCACACACATGCACAAATAATGATAACCAAACGTTCATTTAAGATCCACACAATGTATATTTTAAATGTTTATGAATATTAGGCTTATGGACATTAATTCTCAAAATTACTGTCTTCAAAGTAGCTCAACTTGATAATATCCTCAATTTCCTAGGAAATATTTAATACGTGCTTCACAAATGCAGTAGTTTCTTAATATATAACAAAAGTAGTTACATAATATGACAATACAAATACAACATGTAATTACATAACAGAACACACACAAAAAAATATTAATACCTTTGCCCTTTTCCGAAGAAGTTTGGCTAGTCGTACCACATAAGGTTTAAATTCTCGTTGATGTATGCCCTGCCTTCTGACTTCCAAACCTGAATCATCTGAGGCCTCTGGAATAAAGGCCCACCGGTACCTGTGTATAGAAGAATGATATCAGCATTCTTTGTAAGATAAACTTTGTGCCATCTAAGATGAGGCAACATAATTTTAGTAGATCATGACCCCACTACTTATAAATATTCAAATGTCAGCTGTGCTTTTGGTAACCCTGTCACCTGGAGCACATTTCTTAACCTCTTTGAGCCTTTTCTACATCATTTAACATAGTATTAAGTACCTCAGGGTTATAAGGGATAAATAAAGACATGTAAACCTGAAAGGTGCTCACTACATTTTTCATGAGCACAAAGAAAAGTACTCAACATGTGTTTCTTCCTTATTATCTAATAGAAAGTTCTTAAAAGGAAATTGTGATTTTGTAGCTTATTATCTCTTTGTATTATAACAATTTGACAAAGACTTGATTTTCCAACATAGAATTGCTAAATGTTCTCTAACTTACACAGTAAGGGGCAAAGAACTGAAAGAATTTAAGAGAAATTTAAGTAGGACTTCTTTCATGCCTCTGTTATATTTTTTCTTATTTTTGTCTTTAATAAGTAAAATTAATGTCTGACAAGGGAAAAAATTGAAACAGTATAAAAGGGCATGCTAAAGAGAAAGGCAGTCTCCCTCCCATCCTATTATCTATTGGTGTATCCAGGTTCTTTTATTATATTCTTCCAGAGTTCATTCACGAAAAAACACATATTCTTGCAACCAACCATATCCCCTTAAAACAAAACAAAACAGACATGTTCGTTGCTTGCTTTGACCTAAGTATACATCCTGGAGACCATTCCAAGTCATATTAAACTCTGTTGTACCTAAAGCTACATAGTATTCCAGTATTAGGAGGTAGTCTTCGAATTCTAAAAGTGCCATAATGGTTACCCGCATATAATAATTACTTTATGCATTTCTGTGAGTAGAGTGGCACGATGAATCTTAACATGTAGTAGAATTACTGGCTTAAAGAGAGCATATATTTAAAATTTGATAAATAACCTCTTTGGAGAACAATTGTATAATATCAATGTACCCTTCCAACAAGAATGTATCTGTTGTTAAGGGTAAAAAGAAAGCAGCTTTTAGATTTTTACCATTCTGACGGTTACATATACATATAATTTCAATTGAAATTTCTCCTATGAGTATAGCTCAGTTATTTCCCCCTATGTTTAGAAGCCATTCTTTTTCTTTTGTTCCTGAAGACTGAATTCAGGGCCTTGTGCATGGGAAGCACATGCTCTTCTGAAGCTACAGACCCAGCCTTGTTTTCCTTCCTTTTGGAGTAATAACATTCTGACAAGTAAAGGATAAAATCAGCTGGGCTCGTGGCACACACCTGTAATCCCAGCGGCTCAGGAGGCTGACATAGGAGGATCATTGAGTTCAGAGCCAGCCTTAGAAAAAGCAAGGTGCTAAGCAACTCAGTAAGTCCCTGTCTCTAAATAAAACAGGACTGGGGACGTGGCTCAGTGGTTGAGTGAGTTCGATCCCCGGTACCCCCCTCCCAAAAATAGGATAAACTCATTTTGGTTCTTTTTATGGAAGATAAGTATATAGTTCTTGATATTCTTCCTGGAGCTCTGAAGAACAGAGTTTCTATCACTTTTGTGAATTTAAGTTATCTAGTTAATTTTAGAAACTTTCCTACAATTCTTAGTATCCTTTTCTGAACTTCTCATAGGATTAACTTCAATTTAACAGATACCCAACCACTAAAATTCATCAAGAAGTGAATGTATATGATTTTCAAATGGAAAAAAAAATTAAAAGAATAATTTCTAGTTCTTACCATAAAGTTTAATGAAAAGTAAGCAATTTTTGGAGGTTTAAGCATATCAAAATTTATCCTATTATTTTTCTATTCTAAAATGATGTAACATAACACTTGATGCAAATGTTTGACCTTTTTCATAAACTCTCAAATTACCTTAGCTACATTGACAAAAAAAATCTTATTTTTACAACTTCAATGTGAAAA
Source organism: Marmota marmota marmota (assembly GCF_001458135.2). Lineage (NCBI taxonomy): Eukaryota > Metazoa > Chordata > Mammalia > Rodentia > Sciuridae > Marmota > Marmota marmota. The sequence goes on along the minus strand of NW_025999842.1, from coordinate 5,919,460 downwards.
TTTTTGGTGTGAAAAATTTATGTGAAAAACCATAATTAAATATATTTAAGCACTTATAAACAAGCCATGGTGAGAATTTTATCAGTTTCTCCCAACTCCTTTCAGTTCAATTCACTACCATTTAAAATAAAATAGTCTTGCTTATCTCTAATCCTTTCTCCACACTCTATAGCCAAAGTAAACTTTCTAAAATGCAAGCTTAATAGCATTCCCTAAAATGCTTCCATGGCTTCTTAGTATCCTTAGGATAAGGTTCATATTCTATAAAATAGATGACAATGCCTTACATAAATGGGTCCTTTCCCAAAGCTTTACATAACTGGGTCCTTTCCCAACCTCTTCTCTCAACATTGTGTTCCAGCAATACTCATCTTTCAACACTTAGAATATACCAGGTCTGCTCCTGCCTCTGTCTTCACACAGGTGCTTTCTTCCCTCCCTCAACTTTCACTCTTCACTGAGTTTAAGACTCCTTTTAGGGTCTGTTCTGAACTCTCAAAGCTTGGAGAGGATTCTGATGGGTGGCTTAACAGCATTCTATGCACGTACTACCATAATATCCATCATGGGTTGAACTGTGTGTCATCTCCACTGGACTTGAAGCTTGTGTCATAAACCCTGCTATCTCACATCTGGAGGGTACTCTGTTGACTGATGGTCTGTTAATCTTAACATATCCGTATCAAGCATAAACTTCCAACAACTGTTGCCCCAGCCCTGCTAAAAGAATTACATTTTAATAAATATTCCAACTTACACAAAATTAGTCTTAGATGTCAGTGACCAAAGCAAATGTATTTTTTAAAATATCCATTTAATAGCCTTGCTTTTACTTACATCTGAAACTGAGGAAGATTTTCAGAGGGCAATGCCAGAGCCAAATCCAAAAATTTGCAAGCAGAGAGATAGAGGTTTAACCACCGCTGGCTGTTATATGAAGTAGAAAAGCCATTACCTCCTGTATAGGTTGTCTCCAGGCCAGCCACAGAGGGGCCTGAGGTCCTGTAAGTAGGGGACAGTGCTGTCAGAGGCTGAACCCATTTGCCTACTGGGAATTCCTAGAATGTCTAACGTACCAGCTAATATTTTTCATAGTCATCCTGATAAAGTGTAATAGTAATCTAAATTATTGGTCATAACTAATTTTTGTTCTTTAAATTTTTAGAATGTAAAGACAGAACTTGTATTACAATTTGGAAATATAAAAATTCAAATTGTATAACCAAGAAACTTTATTACTACTCAGTTTCTTCCCCCTCAGATGGGGGGAAGCTTTCCATAATAATGAACATAGCTACTAATACAGAATACATTTTATTAACTTAGCACTGAAAAATATATTTAAGACAGTCTTAAATAATTTTTCAATTTATAAATCTGTAAAATTTTTGTATAATAAAAAATATTTAGCCATACATTAATAAGCTGCCTCTACTAAAAAGAATAAAACTATATTGCATTAAATTGGGAACATTCTGAAAGATCTGAACACATGGCTACCTTGGTTATAGGTTACCTGCCATAATAGATTTTGCTATCTTTAACAAGTTTCAGGGACCAGATCTCACTTAGCAAAATTAAGGTACTCATATAGCTGAAACAATTGTATTGCACTGAACTAAATTTGTGTTTAAAGATCAATGATGGTAGTTTAATTTAATCTACCATGTTTCAGGACTAAGTAAAATTACATTATATGTTCCATTAAATAATGTACTGATCATATCAAATAATCAGATAAAGTAGAATCTATTTTTGAGAAACACTGTGGGTAATTTCAGGGTAATAAAAACTAGTAAGAATACATTGAAATAAATTACATATTACCGTGAAATATCTTCATCGGCAGTGAGTTCCTGCTCCATCAATAAAAAGACCTGTACCTGAAAACCACAAAATAAATGTTAAATGTTTATTTAAATTGGATATATAATCCTTTCCCACTATCTTTAGGCATATTAGGACAAAAACAAATTTTATCATAAAGTTTTGAAATTGTAGTTTCTGAAAGGAAAATGGCAAATTTAGCTGCACAAAGCTTTGCTAATCATTTAGGAGAGTTTAGTAAAATGAGGGCAGTTTTTTTTGTCTTTTGTGATTATGGAACAGTCACAGTTATTTCAAAAAACTAAAAGCAAGTAAGAAAAGAAGAAAAAAATAAGAGCAAAGAAATATTAAAACAATTTTTTTGTGTGCGTGGAGAAATTATAAAGGTGGGTTTCAGAAATAAAGATTTCTCTTGCTCTACTCATCCACCTTTCCTTACTCTCCAAATCCTTCCTATAAAGATGAGGATGACTGTATCTTTGAGGGAACTGAATGGTATAGTTGGGATTTGGGATTTACTGTTAGGGAGTTCAGGAAATCTTTGTGAATGTCTGTCTGAAGCAAGTTTAACTTTTTGCTATCTTTGTAAGTGCTGCTCTTCAAGATGAGTATATGCCTTATGTCAGTCCACAAAAACCTGACTCAACATCTCCATTGCTAGAGGTATTGTTACAGACGGGAACCCACAGGCCACAACAAAGTTAAAAACAGAGAAGACAGTGGACATTAAATCAGGTCAGATGAAGTAGGGATTATCATAAACCACTGGATATCTATATTATATAACTGAAAGTTTAACTTCTAAGGATATGGAATCTGACTTGTGTTACTATTTTCCAGCGTAAAATTATTAGTAACTGGTTTAACTGAGTTCAGTTCTTTTCAAGATTAGTTTTTATCCAGTAAATCATGGAAGTTAATCACATGCTTTTATAATTCAGATTTATAACCTGATTGAATTAAAATTAACTCACAAGCTCTGTGATCATGGTAGGCCAGAGTGAGGTAAGATGTTGTGGAGACATTCTTAAAAGTAACACCCTGAAAAACAGGAACACTTGAGAATGAAGAGTTGGCACTTGGGGCAAACGAAGACTCTCAACCAATCTCTCTGAAAGAAAGAAATGCAGTATATTTTCATTGCTAAAGAATTTGAATTATTATCATATAAAACTTTCTATGTGGTTCATTACTTCTCAAACTGTGGTAAGGGACTGCTTTTAAAAAACTGTAATCTGTTAACAGATATTTTCATAAATGATAACAAAATAACTAGAAAAATAAAAACTAGATATATAAAATACACTATCATTTTATTATTAGGTTCAATACATTCTGTAAAATAGCAAATAATAGTTTAAAACATTTGTTCTGAATATAGAACAAATCTATCCTCTTATCCTAAGAGACTGTAGCACTGGTCCATAACCACACTGAGTGAACACTGATGCAGACTACTTAAAAATGGAAATCAAAGAACAGTGTGCATGTGAAATTAGGCATAAAGGGTTAGGAAAAAAGAAATCATTCGTCTTCTAGGAGAAGAGATAAATTTCACTAGGGAGATGACAACTATTAGGTTAGTTCCTGAGGCTGGAAGATGCACAGTACACTGATTTGGATAGCAAATAATTCTGCTGTGGGTTAAGTTCATCCCCATTGTGGTGCTATTTGGTGGCATGGGACGATGAGTGCACTGCTATCCTTTTTGATACAGAAGGTCATTTCATGAAGATTATCAAAGCCCTTTTTACAGCCCTCAATACAGCCTTCAAATTATAGACCTCTAAATGTTACTTCTAGCTGCATTTACTGGCTTTACCTACATTCCGTGCCCTCCTTAAGGATGCAGGAGATGTTGTCCACAATGAAAAAAATGCTAACATGTCTGCCTGAGGTGGATTAGTCATAGCTTATACTCAAACATTAACTCCTAAGAAATATGAAATTTCCTAACAATCAATATCCAAACAATAAAACTGAGACCACATTTAGGCAAGCCCTACAAATGCAGTGTTGTTTTTAGATACTAGAAATAATATTTTTATTTCAGTAGAAGAATTTCCAATTACATAATTTCCCCTGTCAACCTAAACTTGGTACATTTCACCTCAAGTTACAATTTAGAGAAAGTATTTTCTTTTTTAAATATATTTTTAGTATATAGATGGACACAATACCTTTATTTTATTTGTTTATTTTTATGTGGTGCCGGGGATTGAACACAGTGCCTCACACGTGCTAGGCAAGTGCTCTACCACTGAGTCACAATCCCGGCCCCAAGAGAAAGTATTTTCTAAGGAAGAACAACAATAACAGCAAACTATAGTTCAGAAGGTAGAGAAAATAAAGAGTTTTGATTATTTACCTTGTATATCTGGAAGATACTTCTGGTACTGGTCAATTTCACTGCTAAAAATTGCAAATGCAAGTCTTTTGAGAAGCATGGCTCTCTGTTCTAGCTCCACATCTCTGTTTGCAAAGAGGTTAAGTGAACTGCTTTGAGCCACAGCTACACGAGCTGCAGAAAAGAAAGAGAAGAGAGAGATTATAACAAGATATCTAGTCAACTGAGAAAAAATGATTATTATTTGTTTATTTAATTTAAGGAGATGCTCTATGGCATTTCCTTGAGGTAAAGAACTTCGAACCACTCTGGCACAGAAGAGCTGGCAGATCCAATATACACATGCCCCAAGATCAAATAGGAAAAATTATCATACACAGACAAAAGAAAATTTAGAACTATGGGTTTCTGAAGGTAAAGATCACTAACAATACCATTTTACAAAGTCCTTTAAATTTTATGCCACCTGCTTAAATCCTTTCCATTACTTTAAAAAATAATTTCCAGCATGACCTATCCTGGCTTAATTATCTCTTCTTCCTCATGTTTAGTTACTCCTGACTTACTCTACTGCAGCCATGTCTTGCTTATTGTTATGTGAATTTACTGAGTTTGTTCCTATCTGAAGGCCTTTGCAATTTTTGTTCGCTATGCCTGGAATATGTCTTTAGGCCTTTGCATGGTTGATTTCTTTAGTTTCACAAATATGAGCTCTTTAGCTATAATTTAAAATCCATCATACGTGGTCCCTATTTTATTTCCGTCACAATTTCTTACTCGCTGAAATAATTTTTAAAGTTTTGTTAAAAGATTAGCATAATGTCTGGCCCATTGTTTTTGTTTAATAAATTTATATTTGTTGAATAGGTGAAGTTGAAACTCAGAACAATTCTATGAAGATGGGAGGAGAAGAGAAAATATGGTGTCCTTTTTCCAGAGTAGAAAACCACAGCTTGGGCTAAAGAATTTACACAAAATCTTCTAGACTCATAAAATCTCACTGCTATTTAAGTTTATTTTAATAACTTTCATATTTTAAAAATCTAAAAAGCTTTTTTTCCTCAGAATAAATACAAAATAGAACCCTAATGCATAAAAACAGTCAAGACTGAGTATAGGGTGATTCTGACCTTGGCCCCTCTCCGTTCCTTCAGAGGAGATAACCGAGCCCTATAGATTTAGAGTGACCTGTCTCAGAGGTTTGGATTCAATTGTCTGCCCTTCTCTGTCTCATCAACTGCCACACTTTCATTCATTAAACATTTACTGAATGCCTGTTAAGTGCCAAGTACTATGATATCTACAATTTAAAACCAAATTAGACATAGTCCCTTTTTGTCACTAGTTGCCTCAAAAAGTAAGCTGTTTTTCTAAGTTTTAATATTATATTTCCATAGGATACAATATACAGCTTGACAATGAGCTAATGCACTAGTTTCCAGAAATCAGCAAGTAAATAATGAGAATGAATTACATACTGCTTCTATTGTCACCTCACAATACTCACTCATTAGATCTCTAAATGTTGTCTTATCATGTGTCATCAGATTATCCATAATTGCTCTCCAACTGTAAAAGATTATGATATGTAATTAATATTTTGTTCTTCTTGTTATCAGTAAAGCATTCTAACTTTGAAGGATAGTAACTGACTTCAAAATACTGTGAGATGCATTATCACGTTGAACGAAAGCAAGAGTATGACATACTGATTAACACAAGAGGCATCCATCTGAAAAAAACTGGGATCCATGAAGAGGTCAAAGGCTTCTTTTTTCCAAGCTCTCCGTGTATACTGATACCCGCTAAGACTGCTGAGCAGCTGGACACAGGCTCGATAACTAGGTGCATTATGTGCACTATAAGAAAGAAAGACTATCTTAATCTCTGTTTTAATTTTAATCATATTAAATTATGTAATTGCTCACATTTACTCAAGCCAATAATGACATAAGGACACAAAATTGCACCATAAGAAAAAAATACATTAATAAAAATTTTAACTGTATAATAAAAGGTAAGAATGTCATCTTGTGGTTAATTACAAAAATGGCAGTAAGGAAACAGAACTTGTTTCTAAAGGTTATGAATTAATTTGATTCTATTTATAAAAATAATAATAGTACCTGTGATTTCGGAGGTAGGGAACAACATAATGCATAATGTTTACAAGTAAAGGAATAACTCGCTCCTTTTCATCACTATAGAAAACCATATCTAAAAGATGAGCCAAAACCTATAAAACATAAGGAAATTGAATAATCTATGAGCTGAAACATCATCTAGAAGCAACTTGGTTTTCAGTTTGTAAACAAACCTAGAACACCTTAAAATTAGAAAAATCTAAATGAGGTCTCCTTAAATCATTTTTATATTAGTGGTTTCTGCCATAACCTGACTTTTTGGTTCCATTATAGGTATAGGATATAAATATGAACAGATTTTGCTATTTCTAACTGAGGTGGGTAAGTACAAAAAAGAGTTCAAAGAATCTTCTAATATGACAGTGAGTAAACAGTGAATTTAGGATGAGAAACTCATTTTCTTCTGAGTCAGTTAAAAGAAGGCTTGGAAAATCCAAACAAAGGAACTGGACTGCTCAAGTTCCAACACTGTCAATAGTTATAATAAACATAATAGTTACATCTATTAATAGTTATAATATACTTAGTCAAAATTTTGTCATGTTTTTAAAGCTCAGTGTTCACATCTGTAAAGGGAAAACACAGCTATATAACAGATAAAAACAGCTTGACAGAATGTATATGAAAATGTTTGCTAACAAGTAAAATGCTTAATAGTGAAAACATCATTATACTACGTCCACATTTCCTCACCACAGTAAAGCATGAAAGTACTTTTTTTTAAAAAAGACACTTTAAAAAAATAGTGCATGGGGAGAGGAAGTAACATCTAAAGCAATATCATAGGGAGGGGAAGCAACATCACTAATGTTGCATAAAATAATCCAAATATAGATAAGGTCAAAATCTTACATTTTTTTTTCTTTTTATACAGTGATTTCTATAAGTTCAAAGCTAAAAATTACAAATATAAAATTTCAAATTAAAAACTTTCCTATAATGATTACTTGTTAATATGGAATTAATGTTTGCTTCAGAGTTCATATGAAAAAACTTGACAATGATTACCTCAGAGAGTAAAGTCAATGCATGGACACTATACACAGAAGGAGTTATGTTCGAGGTTTCCATTGCAGGTGATAACATATCTAAATAAGAGAAAAGACAGGTAAACATACTGGTTAGTATTTTTCCACTGAAAAAGGCTACTTGCTAATAATGAGAAATGGTATTAGTATATGGTACTTATGTACTAACTGAAATGACTTCTTAGTGAATATATACTTACAGATAATAAACCTAAAAGTCTGAGAGCAATACCTTCAACATCAGATTCCAAGTTGGTTCCATCCACCATTATTTTGGGAGAAGGCTTAACTTCCAGATTTCGTCGTAGCCATGTTGTTTGTTCCAGAGAGGAACCAGCAATTGCACCAATAGCGTCCACTATTTTATGAGTCACATCCTAAGGAAACCAAGAAAAACAATTATATATGTAGACATGCACACATACATTTAGATACTGTATGTATGTGAACTTTTGTAGTTTTCTATTTTTTGACAATAGATATTTTACAATAAACATTGATGGTTTTTATAGAATATTTAGAATTGGAAGAAATTTCACAAGTTATCTTATAGACCCTTGCATTATCAAGTTGATAGCATTGAGAAATACACTTTTAGTAATAGCTCTGAATTCAGGATGCCATACCTGAAGGTCTCTTTGGTCTTTTTTATTTTCCAAACTGGGATTTTTCATAATAAACTCATTCAGAACTCTAAAAGGGCCATAAAAACAAAACAAAAAGTATTAGTCTAAAGAAAATGATGCAATCTAATTTCTTTCAATAAGGGGCTTTGTGGCCTCATTTACCATTTGAAGTATTTCATATATATATATATATATACACACACACACACACACACACACACACACACACATATATACATATACATTTTCTGTAACTCAATCAAAATGAACATATGCATTTAAAGACACATACAATGATAGTGTCAGCGGCATTATTTCTAAGAGCCAAAAAAACTAAAGGGAACGCAAATATGTTCGGCATCAGTAGAAGAGGCAAACTGTAGCACATTAATACAATGAGATACTAAAGAGCAACACAATCAGTTTAGCTACATGAATTGTAAGGATGAATCTCATAAACATAAGTGAATGAAAGATGCCAGATATAAGATAAAAATATTTATATATACCTATAGTTTGAAAATAAGGCAAAATCCATCTGAGGTGTTAGAATAGTGGTTATCTTTGGTGAGATTAAAGAACACTAGTAGTTCAGAGAGGTCCAGAAGGACACTGTTTTCTTTTTTTTTTTCATGGAATTTTTTTTTTTATTAGTTGCTCATGACAATACAATGATCTTGACATATCATACATTTGAATCAAATGGGGTATGAATTCACATTTTTCCAAGTGTATAGGTTGCAGAATCACATTGGTTATACAGCCACATATATACATACAGCAATTCTAGTGTCTATGTTATTCTGCTGCCCTTCCTATCCCCCCTTCCCTTCCCTCCCTCCCATCACCTCTCTCTACCCAATCTAATGTGACACATTTCTCTCTTTTTTTTCTTCCCCCCTACCTCATCATACATGTATTTTGTATAATGATGAGGGTCTCCTTCCATCTTCTGTGCAATTCCCCTTCTCCCTCCCATTCCCTCCCATCTCTCTTCCTTATTTAGTGGTAATCTTCTTCTTATGCTCTTCCTCCCTACTCTATTTTGAGTCACCCCCCCTTATATCAGAGAAGACATTCAGCATTTGTTTTTTTGGGATTGGCTAACTTCACTTAGCATAATCTGCTCTAATGCCATCCATTTCCCTGCAAATGCCATGATCTTGTTATTTTTTAGTGCTGCATAATATTCCATTGTGTATAAATGCCACATTTTTTTTTTTAATCCGTTCATCTATTGAAGGGCATCTAGGTTGGTTCCACAGTCTAGCTATTGTGAATTGTGCTGCTATAAACATTGATTTGGCTAGACTGGCTCTAGCTCAGCGGTTCCTTTGACACAGAATCTACAACTGTTTTGTTTCTTAATCTGAGTTTGTGATTATACAACTGATATGTTCACTTTTTACATACTTTGAACTTGTGGAATTGTATACTATTTATATGTTTTTCTATATGTGTAAGCAAAAACAAAAGCTCTCCAACCTTAAAATTGTAACATAATAATAGTATATTGCCACGTATAAAAACAGATTAATAATCCTTCATGAAGAAAAAAATTTCCGTTGTTTGAGAAGATTTTACTCAATATTTACTGACTTGATTTTTTAAAAGATAAATTATATGCATAATTATTTCCAAACTAACATTCAAAGAGCAACCTTTACACCAATTTCTATTTTGTAATTAGTGAATTTAGAGGATCAGTAGAATGGTTGGGAGAAAAAAAAAAAGCAAAGCCACCAGAAATTATAAAAAGGGAATTAGGTTTCTAGTATGAATAAAAATGTTCAACTCTTTAATGTTCAGTCTGAGTACACAAAGGAGATAGGGTCCTTTATTATCTAAGAAAGGAAGAAAAGGTAGATAAGGAAACAAAAAAATCTTGTAGGGGAAAAGTTACAAATCACAATAGATGGTCTTAATTTTTTAATGAAATTAACCAGAAGAGTTATCTGGTGTTGATTCAGAGAACTATAGATATATTCCCTTTATGAGCCTTACAACTCCAAGTTAGGTAAGCATATAGTTTCTTGCCTGACGGATGGGAAAATAGTTTGGGAGAAGTTTACTAATGTACCAAAGGTCATAGAGAGGAGGGTTGGCACTTGAGATTAGAAAATCAGAAATCTTTATGAGAATGTTGCTTGATTCAAGTGTCTACATTTATTTCTCATCCTTAAAAATCATACACATTAGGTATCTAAACAACTTCTGACCCAGCAATTTCAGACATTTTGTCTACTGCTCTTTTCATTACACTGTCAGTATCTAAAACTTCTTCAGGTTTTGATTTAGATAATTTTCAAAATTGGTAGCATAAGGATCTAAGGATCATCATGATCACTGATTTTTTAAGCAGGATCTCAAGTTTACCATGCCTGGGCTGGACCCTGAGTATTAACTCAGCTATGGCATGATGATCTGTTCTCCCTAAGCTCTCCCCATCTTCCTATCATGTTTTCTCTGTTTACTGATGGAAGACTCTTCCCATATTTACCAGAACATTCAAGGTCATCTTACTGAATCCTTCCCTCCTCTTCCATTTCATAGACCATTGGTTGCCAAACTAAAATTATTAAAGACAATAAGCGGGGCTGGGGTTATAGCTCAGTGGTAGAGTGCTTGCCTAGCATGTGTAAGGCACTGGGTTCAATCCTCAGCACCACATAAAAATAAGTAATTAAACAAAGGCATTGTGTCCATCTACAACAACAACAACAAAATGTAAAAAAAAAACAATAAGGGTAGAAGCTAAGTCTATGAATATATAATTGCAATCAACAAGCAAAATTGTTGGGGCTGGGGATGTGGCTCAAGCGGTAGCGTGCTCGCCTGGCATGCATGCGGCCCGGGTTCGATCCTCAGCACCACATACAAACAAAGATGTTGTGTCCGCCGATAACTAAAAAATAAAATATTAAAATTCTCTCTCTAAAAAAAAAAAAAAACAAGCAAAATTGTAACAGCTGTAGAAGTTGACTAAAAGTTCTTTCTTTATATTTGGTTGATTTTATAGCCATTCAGTGTGGTAACATGCTGGCTGTTATGGGCTATTATTAATAACATCATTGAGGTAATGTAAAAATGTTGAGAGAAAGGTTACCCTATACTCTCATCTCCCTTATTTCTTTAACAGTCCTTTTCAAACTTGGTGTGTGTACAAGCACTTGGTGATCTTGTTCAAATGCAATTCTGATTCAGGTCAGTCTGAAATGGAGCCTGAGATTATACATTTCTACCAAGATGCCATCTGGTAAACTGCAGTTGATTCCGATGCTGGTCATCACAGGACCAAATTCTGAGTAGTAAAGCCTTAAAGAAAAGCACCCTTCTTCCTCACTCTTAAAACTGTCATTTTCAATTCTTTATCCCCTTCCAGCTGTCTCTGAAATCTGGTACTATCAATGAGACCTCTTCTCTTTAAAATATGCTAGCACTCTCCACTTAGGTAACATCTGTTAATGGCCACGCAGTGTTCTAAGAATTTAACAAATATTAACTCATTTAATCCTCATAACAACTTTAAGAGAGTAGGCACGACTATCATCCCCATTTTATATTTTTGTTTTATTGAAGTACTGGGGATTGAACCCAGGGGTGCTCTACCACAGTTATATCCCCAGCCTTTTATTATTATTATTTTTTATTTTTTAGACTGTGTCTTTCTAAGTGTTTAGGCTGGCCTCAAACTTGAGATCCTTCTGCGTCAGAATCCCAAGTTGCTAGGATTACAGGTTGTTATGTGTCAGCACCATGAGAGAGATGTTAAGCAACATGCCCAAAGTCTCATAGCTAATAGGTAAAGGAGCTGATGAGTTCTATTTTGGTGGGCAGGGCTGGTACTGGGGATTGAACTCAGGGACACTCGGCCATTAAGCCCCATTCCCAGCCCCATTTTGTTTTTTATTTAGAGACAGGGTCTCACTGAAATGCTTAGCACCTTGCTTTTGCTGAGGCTAGCTTTAAACTTGTGATCCTGTCATAGCCCCTTGAGCTGCTGGGATTATAGATGCGCGCCACTGTGCCCAGCTGGGAGCTGACAGCATCTTTCCTGGTAGCTACTCAACATCTGCAGCCTTTCCTTAACATTAAAAGGTCAACTTTTAAACCACATGTTCTGTTACACTCTCATTTATCTCTTTTCATTAAACAGCTTCAAGAATAATCCATTTTCACTCTAATCCTTTGCTGTTAACATTTGTTCTTACTCCTTCACCAAATTTCTCTCTTCTAAATCACAATACCTCTCCAAATCATAAAAATATCACTCACAAATCTTTCTTACCTTTCTGAAGGTTCCTTTTAATCTACTTTTGTTCTTGAAACACTGAATAAACCTGGATTTCTTCTAATTTTCTGGTATTTCCTATTCTATCTCCATTGCTGGCCTCTTTTCCTTATTTGTCTTATTCTTGAATCTCATTGTCAATAGTTCACACCCTCCTCACCTCTCACTTGAAAAATAATTGCTAGCCCTGTCTTCCTGCCCTCTAATATAATCCTGCTTAGTAACTTGCCAGAGTCATGCTCCTCCTCAAACCTGCAATCAATCCATCCCCTACCTAAGACCAAATTACTTAAAATAAAATTCAAGGTCATTCCCTATCTGGCTCCCATCTCCTTTGTGACCCACACTAAAGTTCCACTACTTCATTGCCTGTACATTGCTTGCTACAGTGTACCCTTCTCCTCCTGTCTACATAAAGGCTTTCTGCTCTTACCACATCTATGTACTAAGCAAATATTTATTAGAGACCTATTATGAAGTAAGAATCATTATTTTGAGCAAAAAATACACTGTTCCTGACATGATGATGCTTGCTATTAAGTAAGGGTAACTGGCATTTATCCAACAATCATACAAATTAATAATAGAGATCAGTAAACTCCAAGACACACAGAGAAAATGAGTTCCCAGTGAATGTTTATGATCATCTTCCAGCTCAAATGCCCATTCTCTGAACTTCCCATTCAGCCATGCCACTCACCTCTCTTCTTTCCATTCCCACATTCCCTCCAAGTGCTGTTGTAAAATTTTATGTTAGTGCATTCATAGCTTGTGTATGTGTAAACACACATTGTTCCCTCCCCTCATCTCCTTTTTTACAGGCTTATACATCTAGTTCTGCAGTAGGTAGAGATACTAAAACATCTGTTATTCAATCATGAGGAAAATAAGCATTATACTTTTATTCAAAATAATACATTCTACTATATCTCCAGTCCTTCAAAAATATTTTTTAAGTTAAATTACTTACCCAAGTATAAGAAACTGCCCTGGTGCTGGAAGACTCAGTTGTATAGAGTCTTTTAGAAGTATCAGCAGTGATGCCCAGCTATCCACTAAATTGGGCACTGGAATTCTGCAAGATAAATGTAGTTTGCATATATAAAAAGCCACAGTAAATTTTAATTTCCTTTATATCTTCCTGCAGTCTAACATATTTTTCTACTAGTGTCTTGGAAACATTCTAAATCCTTATAGACTAGGATAAATCAAAATTCCTAAAAGCATCACATTTTCTACTAATAATATATAAAAAGAAAACTGAGCACATCTGGAATACTTAGTGTGATTCTTAATATATAAATTTGGCTATACAAATTTCTTTTCACATGAACTCTCAAAAGTAAAATACAACTGCAATAATTTTCAGTTTAATTACTGACATTAGAGTCAACTACTCCCTACCCTGATGGACTTTCCTCTTATGTTAGGTCTTTCTCCTTCACCTATAAATCACCACCTCATGTTAGGGAAGGCTGTCAATCTATCTTGAACACCAGTCTCTCACCTGTAAAGTAATTAAGATGATTTTTGTTTCATCCTAGCTCTAACATTAACACCTTTCCATTATCTAAACTCATATTCCAGAAAGTCCTTGCTCTAAGTCACAATCAATTTAAAAACTCTAAATAACTTAACTTTATAAATTATTAATGATGAATCACAAGTGGACTATGAATTTGATTATTAAAATGTAATTACCCAAAGAGGGAGGATTAAAATTCAAGCTCCTAAGTAAGAATTTTATCAAAACTCAGATCCACTAACTTCTTCTATTCAGGGGTCAGGTAAATGCAAAATGGGACATCAAATAAGAAGGTATTTCATGTTATTCCTAAAATAAAAACTTTACAAAGCAGATTGGATTGCTACATGTTTACCTACATCAAAGTTATAATCAATTCAATGGAAATAAGCATGATTTCAAGAATAGCTTCAGCTTTTCACTGATATTTAAATGATTTTCTTACAATTTAGTGTTTTAACATTTAGTTTTCTTCAATACCCTTAGGTCTTTTGACTTTAGGATTTCCATGGATGGGTCATTAGGATACCCACAATATCTATTAATATATTCAAATTCAGTGTTACTGTTTTTAGCATTTGTTCTTTTAGTTTTGAGGAAAACAAAAACAAAAAGAAAAAGAACTAGAAAGAAAGAATGAATTCAGGTAACTTTCCTCTTATATTTCCTAACCTTTATACATCCTTAAGGAAAGATCCACATCAGTAATCTTACCTTTGAATATAAGCATAGAAAAACTGAAGCATGCAGACTTCCAAAGAAAGATGTTTCTATAAACAAAAGAAATCAATTTTATAGAGAAGAAAAATGTTGCCTTTGCTTTTTCACTGTTGTTAACTACTCTGTATCTGTCAGTTTTTAATAAAAAATTAAAGAAAGCAAAATCAAATGCAAGTTTATCATAAAAACATGCAATGCTCTTTTATTTAATAGAGAAAATTCATAATACAAGAGATATTTAAAAAGTTGAAAATATATGGAAGGAATGGAAAGATTCTCAAGTTTTCCTCCCACATATCTAGAATTGACACTCTACCAGTCACTTTTAAATGATTACTCTGTATGTATCAGAACTATTTTTATTTTAAGTAGCTTAAGCTTGGTGTTTTGGTGTTATCAGGATTAGGTTGAGATATGTAACCAAATGTATACTTGTATACTATTCATATCTGTTAAATTAGTATAGTTGGTCAAATTTGGGATTTTTTTTTTTTTTTTGTACTGGGAATTGAACCCAGAGGTGCTTAACCACTAGGCAACATCCCCAGCCCTTTTTTATATTTTATTTAGAGATAGGGTCTCACTGAGTTGCTAAGTGACTTGCTAATCTGTTGAGGCTGGCTTTGAAGTACCGATCTTCCTGCCTCAGTCTCTAGAGTTGCTGGGATTACAGGTATGCGCCACTGTGCCTAGCAAATTTGGGATAATTATTAACAGTTTAAAATGTAGCTCTTAAATTAATAATACTACTGGTGCTGGGGTTGTGGCTCAGCAGTAGAGCGCTTGCCTAGCATGTACAAGGCCCTGGGTTTGATCCTCAGCACCACATAAAAATAAATAAAATAAAGGTATTTTGTCCACCTACAACTAAAAAAATAAATATTAAAAAATTAATAATACTGCTAAGTGTAGCACATAATAAAAAATACCTGTTCTTGAAAATTGGTAAAGGGCAAGAAAATGATATTAATGTCCATGGATATTTACACACTTGCTCTTTTTCATCCCCTCTATTTCCACAAAGGTTTTCTTGTTGATACCCAAAGAAGAATAAAATATCTATACCATTCCGAACTTGGTAAGGGGGCAGCATGAGGCATGGAGTCTGAATTTGTTTTTGTTTTCATAGCCTTCATGTATAGCCCAATATCTCGCTCAAAATATTAAGCTGAAATGAACTTTCACACACAAACAATAATAAATACTCCAGAAGTACCTTCAGAGTACTCAGGAAATTATTAAAAAGTAAGGATGCTACAGATGTATCTTAGTGATATAGGTCTTGCCTAGCATGTGTGAAGCACTGTAGCACTGTTGAAAAAAAGAAAAGAGGGGCTCATAAGGACATAGGACACTGATCATTCAGAAATATAGACACCTTTTTGTCTTTGGCAATTCAAGAAAAAGTTACAAAAATAAGAAAATTTTAAAAAATCAACATTTTCAGATACATGTAATAATTATTTTAAGCATTGTTATTATGGCTATTTTGGCTTTGTTCAAAGTTCAATATTCATTGTTGGTAAATCTTCCTAAGAAAATGTGACCTCTTGGGATTGCTTGAACAAAGAGTAGGAAAAGTCGAAAATTATATAAGTTTCCTAAATCATAGACTTTTATATTATGTTAGAGACAAAGCAATGTGAGAGACTGTTCATTTTCTACAGTCCTTACAAAACCCAGTAACATATAGGGTCAAAAAATGACACTGTCTAGAACTAAGATTATGGCAAAACTTGGGAAGTTTACAGAACTGAAAGATTCATTCAGAAAAGAAAGCAAAAGGGAAGCTGTAAAAAATGGTAAGGAACTTTGGGCTCTGGTTTCTGTGTTCTTTAAACAACCAGAAAAATCTTCCCCAAGAATCTGGTCACATAGTTCATGACTGCTTTTGATGTACATATGGAGAAATGAGAGGCTAACTCCTCTACACTGCCTATGGGACTGATCAGACTAGCAGTCATTTCAGCCATTAATTTTTTTTTTTTTAATTAAAGCAGTAACATACAGGGTTGGGGTTATAGCTCAGTGGTAGAGCCCTTGCCTAGTGTGTGGCACTGGGTTCGATCCCCAGCGTCACATAAAAACAAATAAATAAAATAAAGGTATTGTGTCCATCTACAACTAAAAAAAATATTTTTAAAAAAGCAGTAACACACAACTATCTTTGCAGTCTGCACTAGAGCTAAAAGGACATTGCTTATGACAAAAAACTCTTACCTATCAGCATCACTTCTGAGAATGAATTATGAATAAAAGCAAAGAAAAGGTTTCTTACTTTGTCCTTGGCTATGGCTGGAGGTTGCTTTAAAACTTCTTTCACAGTCTGGATAACAGTTTCTGCTCTCATGACACTGATTGAGCGAACGAGTTCCACTAGTAAAAGCTGTTCATCACTGGCTGCAGGAATGACCTGGATAATATATTACTGTATTTATTTATGTATGTGTGCAAACAGTTCTATAGTCACAGAATTAAGAAAAGAATTTATAGCCTCTTTGTAACATAAAGAAGTCCCTTGGGTAACATAGGTAAAATTTATTTTATTAATCTATATAATATATATACATCATTTCAAAAAATCAAAATCAAAGAGGACAATAAGATTAGAAAAAACAGCAGTGCCTTGACCTATCCTTCTCATACCCCAAAGCAACCATGATCCATTTTTTAGTTATTTTCTATTATTTCTAAATAACACATACTGGCATTTTTTCCTGTTTCATATATTTTAAAAAATTTACACATTGTCTAGATTTCTTAATTTGGAAGACCAAAACTTAGCTCTCTTATACTTTTATTCCTATCATTTCAACATATTTATGCTGTTTTTATTTAGATCAATATCTAATGTTCATATGACTATCTGCGGTAGTGCTATATATTATGGTAACTTTGTATTTCTTCTTTTGAACAATATTTTGTTTTTTAAAGTTAATAAACTGCTTTTTTGTTTACCTCATTTTTTCTAAACCTACAACAAATTCATCCCTAGA
Organism: Marmota marmota marmota; assembly: GCF_001458135.2. Taxonomy (NCBI): domain Eukaryota; kingdom Metazoa; phylum Chordata; class Mammalia; order Rodentia; family Sciuridae; genus Marmota; species Marmota marmota. The sequence goes on along the minus strand of NW_025999842.1, from coordinate 5,901,956 downwards.
TGCTCCAACAACTGTAAATCCCCTCTAATTATATTTTCAAGTACTCCAAGTCATTAATCTTATACCTTTTCCTCATCCTCTTCTATTTTTTTCTCCTTGAGACATTTCTGTTAGACATCTTTCTGTTCTACCCTGAATTGGTACTCTCTAGGCTTGCTACACAGTGTCATGTTGATATTTGTCCTGTCACTATCATCCTGGAAGGTACCCTTGTTCTTCTGTGTTGGAACCCCTATTTTTTTGATCCCTGTCTTCTTACTTCTTGTTTTATGTGGAATAACTTCTTTGGTGGAGCTGCATCTTCCAGTAGTTGAGAAACAGTGACTTTATTGATTTTTTTTTTCTTTTGGAGATACTGCATGGCTGAAAATGCCATTAGTGTTATTGTCTGGCTATAGAATTATAGATTCAGATTTTGTTCCCATCAAAATTTCCAGTGTTCTGTTGACAAGTCTTATTATTTGATAAGACCAGTATTTTTTTTTGCTTAGTAGAAGATTTTAGGGTCTCCTCTTCATTCCCCAATGTTCTGAAATCAAATGTTGACTTTTGTATGGTATCTTTTCACAGTGCTAGACATAATCTGAAAATTTGTTTCCTTCATTTGTGAGGATTTTCTTGTAGAATTCAATATTTTTCTCATCTCATTTTTTTGTTCTATATTTCTGCAAAAAGAGTGAATCTCCAGTATAACTCCCTAATTATCTGTTTTATTCTATTTTCCTTATCTTTAAGCATATATTTAACTTCTTTATTTTCTTTACCTTTTTTTGGATAAGGAATTGAACCCAGGGATGCTTAACTACTGAGTAACAACATCCCCAGCCTGTTTTTTGAATTTTTGAATTTTGAGACAGTGTCTTGCTAAGTTGCTCAGGACCTCATTAAGTTGCTGTGGCTGGCTTTTCACTTGTGATCCTCCTGCCTCAACCTCCCAAGCTTCTGGATTACATTAGGCATGTGCCACCACACCTGGTTATATTTCACTTCTGATAGTTATCTTCTTCTAATATTTTACCACTTCCTATTCCAAACTTTCTACTGATTTTGCTTTTTTTTTGCTATGCAAAGAACATCCAAGAAAAAAATTTTTAATTTTTATAACTTCCTCATCCTACTTAATGGATGCAATAGGACCTTATCCATTGATGGACATTTTACCTTTTTTTTTTTTTTTTACATTATCTGTATTACTTGACTTTTTATTTATTTTTTGTTCTTTTTAGATATATATGACAGTATATTTTTACATATTTGTGCAAACATGGAATATATCTTATTCTAATTAGGATCCCAGTCTTGTGGTTGTACATCATGTAGAGATTCATTGTGGTGTATTCACATATGTGTACATAGGAAAGTTGTGTCAGATTCATTCCATTGGCTTTTATTCCTATACTCTTCCCTTCCCTTAATTCCCCTTCACCAAATCCAGTGAACTTCTATTCTTTAACCCTTTTGTTGCATGTTAGCACCCACATATCAGTGAGAACATCTGACCTTTGGGCTTTGGGGATTGGCTTATTTCACTTAACATGATAGTCTCCAGATCTATCTGTTTACCAGTAAAGTCATAAAGTCATTGTTTTTTATGGCTGAGTAATATTTCATTATGTAGACATCCACATTTTCTTTATCCATTCATCTGTTGAAGGGCACCTAAGTTGGTTCCATAGTTTAGCTATCATGAATTGAGCTGCTATAAACACTGATGTGGCTATACCACTGTAGTATGATGATTTTAAATCCTTTGGATACATACCAAGGAGTGGTATAATCATGTCAAATGGTGATTCCATTCCTTGTTTTTTGAGGAATCTCCACACTGCTTTCTACGGCAGTTGTACCAATTTCCAGTCCCTCTAGGAGTATATGAGTGTAGCCCTTTCCCACATTTTCACCAACATATGTTACTTGTATTCTTGATAATTGCTATTCTGACCAGGGTGACATGAAATCTCAAGTGTAGTTTTAATTTGCATTTCTCTTATTGCTACTTTTTTCATACATTTGTTGACCATTCATATTTCTTCTTCTGTGAAGCGTCTGTTTAGTTCCTTTTCCCACTTAGTGACTGAGTTATTTGTTTTCTTGGTGTTAAGTTTTTTGAGTTCTTTATTTGAAATATAAAATATGAAATAACTGTACATATGTGGGTTTTTCTCTGTGTCATCTATTCTGTTCCATTGGTCTTCATGTCTGTTTTGGTGCCAATACCATGCTGTTTTTGTTACTATAGCTCTGTAGTATAATTTAAGGTCTGGTATTATGATGCTTCCTGCTTTGCTTTTCTCACTAAGGATTGCTTTGGCTATCTACTTTGGGTCCCTTATTTTTCCAGATGAATTTCATGTATTCATTCTATGTATAATGCTGTTGGAATTTTAATAGGAATTGCATTAAATCTGTTTAGCACTTTTGGTAGTATGGCCATTTTGACAATATTAATTCTGCCTATGTATGAACATGAGAGATCTTTCCATCTTCAATTTCTTCTTTTAGAATTCTGTAGTTTTCATTGTAGAGTTCTTTCACCTCTTTTTTTTCCTGTTTGTTTTAGTCAATTGTGAGTGAGATAATTTTCCTATCTGCCAAACTTTCTAAAATCAAATTTTTGGGATCTTTATCACATTAGATTTTCTTCACATGACTAGTAATCCTTGGTTCTCTATTCATGTTTAAAAATGACTCTTATACTAATACATTAATACATACAGAGTGCTTATTCAATAAGTGAGTCTCCCCTTTTCACCTTCTTTCTCTCTTCTTTAATATTTCTTTTAATTTATATCACTCTAAGAAATATTATTTCTGTCATTTAGGTAGTTAAGTGGAGAAGTCTCAATTTGAAATCTAAGGATCTAGTTTCAAAGTTTAGACTCTTAAGCACTATGTTAATATTACCTTTCAAAAACAAAAAATGACGGAATACTGTGTATTCATGTGTAAGACTAAGGACTGGTATGCTTCCCTGTGTGGTGATAGCCAATATTTTTGTTAGGGGCCTAAAGTCAGGTCATTTTCCCAGAGAGAAAGCCTCATTCAAATCTCAAATCTCCTACCTGGAGACTATATGGTTTCCTGGCAACTCACTGGAGTGAGGCTAATTTCCATTTTTTCATTATAGATTGAGTATTCCTAATTAAAAAATCTGAAATCTGAAATGCTCTGAAATCTAACTTATTGAGTATCACGTTGGTGCTTGTTTTAGTCAGTTTTTGCATTGCTGTGACCAAAATACCTGAGAACACAACTTAGAAGAGGAAAAATTTATTTGAGGCTCATTATTTCAGAGGTCTCAGTCCATAGATGGTTGACTCCACTGCTGTGTACTCAAGTTTAGGCAGCATATCATGAAAGAAGGTTGCAGTAAAGAAAAGCTGCTCCCCTCATGGCAGTAAGGAAGGAGAAGGAGTGAAGTGAAGGGGCAACAGGAAGAACCATCCTTTCAGGGCATACCTCATGGTGTTCAACCTCTTTCAGCCACACCCCACCTACCGACATTTACCACCCAGTCAATCCATCAATCTAGGATGAACAGATTAGGCTACAGCTCTCATAATCCAATCATTACATCTGAACATGCATTATCACAGGATTTTTTGGGGGAACACCTCATATCCAAACCATAACAGTATTCAAAAAGTTTCAGATTTTGGATTATTTTAGATTTTTTAGGTTAGGGATGTTCAATAAATATCTGAAATCAGAAAACTCTGAACTCAAGCATTTCAGACAGGAATATTCAACTTGTATGGAGACTTTCCTGAATTTTCCTGCTTTCAGCTTGACATTTATTAAATTCTACCTGTATGAACTTCATGCCCTTGGGTGCAAAAACTCTCTTGACATACTCTTCACAGGGTGAACTTGACTCTCATCTCCTACTGGGGTTGAGTAGGAGAAAGAGATAGTTGCTTTGGTTGAGGAAAAGGGATCTAGAAGGCATCTAACAGATCCTTACATGAACTTTCAGCCCTATACCAGCTTTCTGGCTTTAAAAGTATCTGATAACTTATATTTCAAGACAGTTTTATAGTAGAAATCACTTAACTTCTTGCAGGTTAGCAGTTGAATATCAGCTTTTTCTATTATGTTACAACTCAAAAAGAGTTTTTTGGGAAAGACTTTGACTATTTTTAAATAATCTAGAGTTTCAATTCTGTTCAATGTGATATCTACTACAGAAACTTCACATGCAAAATAATGTAATTTGGCAGAATTATTTATTTTTATTACTTTAGAAATGGCAGCAGTATGTAATGAGAAAGAAAATTTTAGGTGCCCAAATCACATATTTCATATGCATGTAAATTATTTAATAGTATTATTATTCTAATTTGTTATGATTTATTTCCAATCTAGAATACTCTGAGATTTAAAATTTATAAAGTAACAAAATTTTCACCCAAGCAATTGAGTCAAAACCAACATATGAATTACATTTAGAAATATTAATTAAGCTTTCTCCATATTCTTATATTATACCCTAAATGACTAGCATTTTATAGATACTATATCATATTACCATTTCTATTTAAAATATAATGACAATCTTAATATTATACTAATTTTTCTTTACCTTTTTTTACATAAACATTACTTTTGATAGGAGTCCTGGGTATGTAACCCAGGGCCTCATGCAGGTGCTCTACCACTAAACTATGTCCCCGCCTATAAAATTATATTTTTCATACTTAAATTTTAATAAATACTTATTTTAAAAATTTAGGCAACAAGTCATTATCAAAACTTAGAGATGAAAGTTTGCTTTTCTATCCCATCTCAGCTCCATTATAGCCCATGAAGAATTGAAAGTCATTATGTACTTGCTAAATGAAAAAAATTAGTATGTATTTACCAAGTGAAAAAACCAAAAAAGCACCAAATGGTTAAATACAAACCTTGGTTCGGGTAGTGGTTTTGTTCTGTCTTCTTTCATTCCATACAAATGCAACAGCAGCCATGAAGTGAACTCCATGATTCATTGAAATGGGGCCCAATAATTCAAGGATCTGCTGTCTCAAGTTCTAAAGCAGTTTAAGTAAATGACAAGTGAAAAAATGAAAACAATAATAACTTGATTGAACATTTAGTCTTTCCTGAATATTATTCAATATTTACATGTTTATTCCCCAAGTACCAGCAAAGAAACTTTTATGTTAAGAATTATAATCATTAATATTTTCATTCTATAAGAAAACAAACTATGTAAAATGGAACTACAATTGGCCAAATGCAAATGAAACCACTGTGATGAGATACTAGAAAAATACAAAATGTGAAATCAAATTATTGTTTGATTAGGGTACTTTTTAAAGCTGGGACATTTTATAATTATAAAACACTCTGTGCTTTATATTCAAGTGAAATAAAACATAAAAAGTACAGTTTAATCTAAACATCAGTTCCTAGATGAAATGTTCTCATGGTTTGCATCCTTCTACTTTCTCCAATTCTTTATATATTCCTATGAATTCCAGATCTATTTGTCAGGTCTACAAGTATGATTAGGTTATTGAAAGATGTCCATTTCACAACTTGACAAATAATGACAACATTCATATAATGTTTAAGTAAAAGTAAATAATTGGAAAAATAGCAGAGTACAAAGAATACTTTTAAATCAATCATTAATCTTATCACTCTGATTTCATCATTCTTAACACTTGAACTTTCTTGTTTCTTCTGCAAACTTTTTTTTAATATAATTAAAAATACAACAATTGTTCAAATACATAATAGCACTCTTTACCTAATAAGAATTCTTCAAAACCAAAACCATTTGTGATTAAATAGTGTAACTCTGAGAGAATACTGTTTAACCATTTCCTTATTTATTGTTTAGAATCTTTCTTTGCCATTAAACAATGCTCTAATGAACACTTTACATAACTTTGATAACCTTTGAATTCATTCCTAAAGTAGATTTCTAGGTCAAAGACTATGAAACATTTAAATCACTCTACACGTATTGCTAATTAGAATGTCAACTTAAAAAGGAGCAAAGTTATAACATGTGTGAAAAAATTTAGCCTTTTCTTTCTTTTTTTTTGTGGTGCTGGAGATTTAACCCAGGGCCTTGTGCATGTGAGGCAAGTACTCGACCAACTGAGCTACATCCCCAGCCCGTGTAAATTAATTTAAAAAACATGTCACACATAAGATAACACAAAAGACCAAATATTGTATTATTCCATTTCCAATAAATACCCACAAAAATCAAATCCATGTATAAGAAAATATTGGTCAAATGGGGATATGAATGGGAACAGGGAGGGAGTGAAAGGACATGAAGAATCTTTTTTGTAGCGAAGAAAGTGTTTGACAATTGAATTGTGATAGTTTTGCAACTTGGTAAGTTTACTAAATAAGTGGATTTGTATATTTGAAAAGGATATGTCAGTTATATCTCAATAAAACTCTTATTTTAGAATTTATGTAGAGTGCCATAAACTACTCAAACTATCCATACATTCTGAATATAATCTTGGGGAAAGTACTCAAATATTAAGACTCTTGAGTGCTACAGATTAAGAGTGAACTGACTAACCTTTGTTGCTCCAAGATTAATAGTGGTAACAGATGCAGATGCAGCAACAGTCATCTTTTCTGAAGCATCAGCCTGATGCAGTATGCTCCAAAGCAATGTCACAGAAGACATGATCATGTGAAGAATTGAGAGGATTCCACTGCGTGCTTCAAACAAGTGTTTTTGGTCTATATTGACCAAAAGCTATTAAAGTAGGGGAAAAAACATAATTACTAAGGTTTATGGGTAGGGACTTATGGAACCTCATAGTTTTTAAAAAGCAATCAAATATTTATGTAGTCTTACTTGGTGATACTGTGTAGTTGGATCCAACAAACAATAATGGATAATGGCTGTGATTCCTTCCAAAAGAGTAAGAATCATATCTGGCGGAATAATTGATGCCATCCACAGAGGCCTGAAATAAAATTTATTTATCTGAACAAAGTGCTCTGAAAGCATAGTTCATATTTTATCATTAGTAAATATCCAGCACATGTCAGGCACATGGTAGGTGTTCAATAAATAGTAGATGAATAAATGATTAAAAGAATAAGTTGGGGACTTCTATTTCCTAATCTATTAAATAAGTTGGTCTAAATATACTAGAATTCTTTTCATCTAAAGAATTCTATACAAAATAAATATAGCCAGCGAACCTCTAGCTATTAGGGAATGGCAGACATATCAATATTAAATGACAGTTTTCTTATTGTTTTACATGTAGTAGCTGAGGTTATATTGGAGAACAGCCAGACACCATACATCTGGCTAATTTTTCACAGATTAATTTTTTTAATTTTTATTTATTTTTTTAAATTAATAATAGGATTTAATTTTTATAAATGAACATGGCTGTCTTTATCTCTATTAAATGAAACATGAAATGTTAACATTGAATAACATGTATGAATGATTGAAAGAATTTAATGAATCTTTATAGTTTATATTTTTGGAGATATTTATTAAGATAAAAGAAAGTTTTTTAAAAATAAACTGTTAAGTTTTTAATAGTGTTAGATTTACAAAATGCTGCGAAGAAGGTAGAGACTTCTCATATGTCATATGCCTGGATCCTACTATTATATTATATATTATGTGCATTATTTTTATCTAATATATGGCCATATATAATATTATACATCTTAAAGCATTGCTTTTCAACAATGAAGCAATATTGATATATTACTATTAACTAAAGTCCATGCTTTATTTAAACTCCTTAGTTTTTAATCCACTATCTTTTCTTGTCCTAGGATCCAATTCAGATGTAATGTTTCTTAGACTTTTTTGTCTGTAAGAGTTTTTCACACTTTTCCTTATTTCAGAAGACCTTTACAGTTCTGAGAATTACTGGTAATTTTTAACATTCATTTTTACTACACAGGTAGTAAAGTCCACCACCAAACCAGGAACATCCAAAACGTAAAACAAAATTACATGGGAAAGAATTATTTGTACATTTACTTTCAGCCCAAAATTCATTTGCACTTAGATAACGTACCAAATACTCTAAGAAAACTCTTGGCTGAGCTTCCTATTACTTGTGCTAGCTGAACCAAGAAGACTATCAATATTAATTTTAACGCTTGAGGGGAAAAAAAGGCCTGTTTTAAGTACTTCTTCTCTTTCTAGATTCTTTTATTGATAATTTTCCTCAAGCTAAATTTTCTTCTTTGTGAAAATGTCACACTATTTGTAACCAACTGAAAACCACTAATTTACTTTAAAGAAATGGTGGTGTTAGGGATTGAGTTTAGGGTATTATGAATGCTAAATACACATTCTACCACTGAGCTACATACACCCTTAGCCCTATTCAAACTGTTACCGACTTTTTGGGCACTTAAAGCATTCATATGTATGAAAAATATCAATGACAACAAAGTTAAAATCAACCCTTACCTACTATCAGATAATCCTGTTTCATATTTGTACTGCTGAATTAGATTATCCAAATTTCTGCACAGCTGTAGAGTCACAGAAACAACCACTCTTTGTAGAACTTTTCCCATGTAAGGCAGAGTAGATGTGATTAAACCAATCCATTGTGGATGCATCTTACATGCACAGTGTTGATGCAAAGCTCGTATCACTGCACAGAGGAACATGCCTTGACACGTAATTGGCTGAGCATGCAAATACTGAAGAGAAGTCATGGGCTGATGGGGACCAATATGCTCCAGGTCGGATACAACAAAGTCAAAACCTGTTTCATTCTCTTCGGGAATAGTCATTACACGGTCTTCTAAAACAATCAGCCTTTGAAGCACCCTAAGAAGTTGTGACTGGAGTGTGCTGCCATTGTCAAATTCATCCTCTGAGAAATTAATAAGGCTATCCTCTGAAAAACCTTCTTCCACAGCCACCATATTTTTGCCTGCCATCTTTTCACTATGCCATTTCTGTACACTAAAGATAGATGACAGCAAACAATGAAGAATCACTTTCTGAACTTTACATTTAGATAACATGTCAGAGATAAAACTAGGGAAACCCTTTGCTGAGCTTTCTATTACTTTTGCCAGTTCAGTAAAGAGAAGAGTCAAAATTTCTATACTCATCATCTGCATATTTCGATTGCCTATTAAATCTTGTGCAGTGACTTTGACATGAGTTGGATAATGGCTACGCATGTAATATAAACAGAGGGAAATAAGAATTTCTATGTACATGGAACTCCGGAAGTTATGATTTGAGTCCACTGGAATATGACTATAAAAGTCTTTGCCCATAACAGAGATCCGGTGTCTGGCCAATAGATTCTGAAGCAGAGACAACTGAGGAGTATATGCATTATTTACACTAGTGGTTGAAATGGCATTTACAAAAGCAACAGGGTTGGTTTTCAAGATGGCTTTGATGGCAGAGAAAGCATACAGAGTCCTTGATGAATCATACAACTGGAGATACAGGAGCACGTGTTGATAGAGAGGATGGATATTGAAATTGGGAGATTTCCGTGATCCTGGAGAACCCACATCACTCTCAATTTCAGAAATTTCTCCCTCTCCACAGCTATACCAATTTTCTAAATCCAGACCATCACTAAAGAATACACTGGTTTGTTTGAGTTTTTCATTTGAAGTTTTTTTCTTGTCATCATCCTTTTTTTTTGCAAGTTTTACTTTGGGTTTTGCTCCCGGTTGTTTACCCGATTCCTTAACAATTGTTTCTTTCTCTGAGATTTTTTCTGACAATTTTTCTCTGAAGCTGAATTGGATACTACTGTGACTTCTCTGTCTAGATTTGGTTTCTGTGGAAGCAACAGAAGAATCATGTAGAGTCTGTGTGGTTCCTGAAACACAAGGTGAGGAGCTATTTCTGGAGATTCCATTTGCCAAGCACTCACAGCTTTCCTCTATAGACACAGAAAGAAACTGAGGACTTTCATTTGGCAACGAAGCACTGTGACTCCGCTGACTGGAATGATCTTTACTTTTAATCACCTCCTCACCTAGATCTAAATCACTACTCTTTGGGGGCAGAGCTTCAATTTCTAATTCAGATGTAACCGATGCAGATTCTGCTTCAAGGCCACTTACAACTTTACATATCAGGTCAAACACTACCTGCTGAACATCATCATCTGGGGAGCTTTCCTTTTGCACGTGAGAATCCTCGTGGGCATTCACATTTTCAGGATCAGCTTCATAACTTAAGTTGTCCCCAGCAGAGGACTGTGAACATCCAGAGTCTGAACTCTGAAGTATTTCTATCTGTTGGTCTGGAAGATCAAAATCAGAAACAACCATTGGAATTGTCTCACTGCTTGTACTCAGGAGGGAAAGTCTGTCACTCAATGGATTAACTGTGAGACTGAAGTTCTCTATTTCATCCATGGTCAGTGGCTTTTCACCATTTCCTTTTGATGTGATGAGTTGAATTTGACTTGCTGGCATGTGACAAAAAATAGTAAAGAAGAAAGTACAAAATGTATTACAATTAATGGAATGTAGAAAGAGAGACTGAATTTGAAAATTTTTACTTAGTTTCATTGTCTATATTTTATTAAAATTACATTTTAACTTTTCATTATTTTAGACCTTTTAAATCAATATGACATAGATGACTACTAATTAGAATTTATTTAATGGTAACAGCACATTTAACAGACAAAATAAATCAGTTTACTTTCTCAGAGGAGGAATTAGCCACACCTCTGGTCAGAGATATTCTTCTACTATGATGGAATTACCTTTAGAGCTTATTTAGCAATCCTGGTTCTGCAAAGGCACTGCAGACATTCCACTGGGAATTTATAGGAAGACTATAAATTACCCTCTTATCCCTAAAATAAGGCATCCTTTTTACTACAGGTTAAGATTTTATTTTTCCTCCTTGGATAATGTTTCCCTTTAGTTATGCTGTTTCTAAGAATTCAAACAGTTTAGTTTATAGTCAAATGTACAAACAGATAATCTCTTTTATTGTGATAAAATTCAACAAATATTTATAAATTAACTATTATGTGTAAGGCCCTAAACTGGGAGACAATGAAGGAGGAGGGAAGAAAGAGGCATCATTGCTCCTTTCTAAGGCATTTAAAATTGGTAGGAGATCACAAATACATTCATTAGTATGCCCCTACAGATACTTTATTGGGAGCATACTATGTTGATGGCATTCTTTTATAAAAGGTAGAGGCCTCAGTGCCATATTAGTATCCAAATACTGTTAAATTCACAATACAACAGATGAGGTACGACACTTGATCTCAGAGGGGAGGTAAGAATTAGACAGACAGGGATTATGGCAGGTAAAGTGCTGCCTCCAGGATGTTTTGGAAACAAGCTGGTAGAAAAAGTTCTTAGACTATACAGGTTAAGCAATGGAAGGGAATCTAGAGAGAGGAGTCAAAGTTTTAGAGAAACACACAATGTGGAGTAGAATGATGATTCCATTTACTAGCCATGAGGCCTTGAGAAAGCTATAGCCTTCTAAATATTAGCAACCTGTTTGGTAAAATAACCTTTATATTATTGATCTCATAGGCTTATTAATCAAGACATATAAATAAGATATGTGAGTCTTTAGTCCCTAAAGTATAATGAAGGGTCATTATCACTGTATAAACAGCATGACTTGATATTTTATGAAGTGTGGACTTCACAGTAATAGTGAATAGTTATCAAACATTTATACCAGGCACTGCACTAGGCATGTCACAATCTAATGTTACCTAGCATGTTTACATCTAATGTTCATAATAAAATCTGAGTAGTGGGTACTATTATTCCCATTTTTTATATAAAGAAAATGAGTAATGATTCATCAAACTAAAAAGTACACTATAGGCTTACTATAAATTCTCAGTGGAATGTCTGCAGAGCCCTTGCAGAACCAAGATTGCTAAATAAGCTCTAAAGGTAATTCCATCATATTAGAAGAACGTCTCTGACCAGAGGTGTGGCTAATTCCTCCTCTGAGAAAGTAAACTGATTAAAGAGATCCAAGAACTCATTGATGAAGTACATTCTGACAAGGCCATACAGCACTGCTAGTGCATAAGAAGAAATATACCATGGAGAAATCACACATACAATTCTCTTGCCAATCACTGTTGTATTTCACTTTAATAACTAAATTCTAAATAAAGGTGTTCTATTTCCATGTGATATTCACCATTGCTGCAGGCAAAATTCTGCATGAAATGCTTGTCACTCTCACTCTCTTCTCCTGAATAACAGGGAGTCTTATGCCAATAACGTTCTGCTTGTACACGCTGCACTGAAACCCTCTGAGTTTTTGGATGGAGCAGAAGCAATAGCAATGGTTCCAAAACTCTTGCAATATCATGTCTTTGTAGGACTTGGTTCAGCCAGGCTTGTCCCACAGAGCTAGTAGAACCATCAAGACTGTTAAGGCTGTCTAACATGATGAACAATGACCTAAAATAAACACCAATCATTAAAACAAAGAACACAACACCTTTAACTGTAATAGTCTAATTTTTCTGCAATATTATAAATTGTATATCTTATTTTAAATTAACTATTTTAATATAATCACACTTTAAGATAAATTTTGACCACAGCCTTTTTATAATCTTAATTTCAACAGAAATGAAAAAGGAGAAAGTAATTTTTCCCTTTATTATATGCTTGTGTTTTACTACTTTTTTATTACTTTCATAACATAAAGTCTAAAGAATAGAAAAACTATATTTAATTAGTCTTTTTTTAAGCATCATATTAACAAGTACTGAAGCTTCTGCAAGTCATCATTATTTACATGCTAGTCAGTGCTATGCCACTCCCATTCTCTTCAGAGTCAAAATTAAAATGCTTAATTCAAGGAAATAAACAACTCAACACTGAATATCTTGTGTACCTCTGGACAAGCAATTTAATTTCTCTGGGCCTACATCACCTTATTTGTAAGGTGAGGAGAGGTAGTTGTCAGGGTAGAGATGGTTATTTGTAAAGAACCTAGATCAAGGCTTAGTTAACTATAGGGGTTTCAATATATAGTTCAATAGTAGATCATTTAAAAATGGTGATGCTGATTGAAAAAGCACCAGTTGAACTAATGTGCACAGAACACACACTGGATCCTAAGCTAGGTTTTCAGAATAGTTGGGTTTGTGGCCACTCTGTGAGACCTTCAGGTAAGACTATTTTATGATAATACATGGTAGTTCCTTGGAAGTTATTGTGTGAGCAAAAATACTCTCAGGTAACTACACAATCCATAGAAGTGGTGTGTCAGTGTTTTCATTCATAGATTTTATTTTATTTTATTTTATTTTAGAGAGAGAGAGAGAATTTTTTTAATAATTATTTTTTAGTTCTCGGCGGACACAACATCTTTGTTTGTATGTGGTGCTGAGGATCGAACCCTGGCCGCACGCATGCCAGGCGAGCGCACTACTGCTGAGCCACATCCTCAGCCCTCATTCATAGATTTTAATTAGTCCAGTTCATGCAGGAGATTGAGGATAATTGCTTGAGAAACAAACAATATACTATTTATATGCAATTTCACTGAATGTGACTATAGGCTCAAGAAGGCTGTTATCCCTGGCAACTAGAATGGTGCCTGATACATAGTTGGGACTTGATAATGGTCCAATGAAAAGAAGGGATGCTTAAAAAATCTACAACTAGGAAGGGAAAATCTGGTGGGTAACTGAGACTGCCATACATTTTAATAATATAGCTTAGATTTTTCAAAATACCTAATAAATTCTGTTTACAAAATTTGCAAATTTCTATCTTCTTCTATTCCAAAATAGAGCATTCAATAAGAGACAACAAGATATCTGACTGTAAAATCTGAAAATAAAATGTAACCAACCTGTCAAAAGAACGTGCAAAAGATGACTTATTTATATGGAGATCCCTTGTTAGATGCCAAAGAACTGCAAACTTTGCATGTGCTTCCATCCTTATTTTCTAAGGACGAATATGGGAGATTAAATTATTTTATTGTTTTAAAGACATTAATTTCAGGAACATTGTGTTCAATGTTTACAGTGCTCAAATACACTCTACATAAACTTTGATTACACTTTTATGAAGTAGAAACTTTTATGAAGTAGAAAAATACTTGTATGTATACAGAAATATTAAACCAAGTCCCTCCTCTCAAAACAAAAAACACCCAGCATTTTTCTTAAAATTTTATTTCTGAAAAATTTTGAAAGAATATAGTAAAGCAGAAATATAATTTTAACACTTTTTAAAATTCCTGTAATTTACTGCTTCATTCACTATTTTTACCCCAGTTAAATCCTTCATTTACTCAATATAGTGCACTTTTTAAATGTGACCCATTCAAATTCACTAGGAAGCTTAAGTTTTTTAAACAAACAAAAAAAAATTAGGGCAATCCACTTCTAAAAGTTATTCAATAAAATTAAATTTATATGACAGAGTAGCATAGGATGACCACAAACTTCATTAAATTACCCTGAAGATGTTAATCAGAATGATTTATACTCCTAGGTCCACCCATAAACCAGTCATCTTAACTGACTTATGTATTACTACATATACATTAGGACATGTAATTCTTATTTTTATAATGCAAATAACATAATCTCACATATTGGCACATAAACAACATATACCTTATAAACATAACATTAATATTCATGAAATGAAATAATGTGTATCTACATTCCATAACTGAAGTCACTAATTCTTCTTTAAATTATCCTAGAACTTAGACCAGCAATAGCTTTAGTCATCATTACCCACAGTGATGTTCTGAACCAAGAAATAAATCCAGTATTTGATTTGTGGTTATTTAATATTTAATATTATTGATGCTTTTTATAAAGAACTTCCCTCTTCAAAGAGCAGAAAACACTGATTTTAAATATAATACATGACTCAGAACAAAACTGTATTGTCCTTTATTCAGATGCTAGCTATCATAATTTTCCTAGAGTGTTTCCTTACTTTCTTAACTTACCTTTTGGTATAATGTGTGTGTGTGTGTGTGTGTGTGTGTGTATGCACATGCAGTGCACAGTGTTAAGAAGAGCAGGATTTACCTTATCTTTATGGGTTAACTGCTGACTTATAACATCCTCACAGATGCTAGAAGAAGGAACCAAGTTATGCAATTGATAAAAAAGTTCCACACTCTTCTGGTGGTGCTGAGGTGTACCATCTCCTAGCTGGTCCCACAATGTCAGTGCTACATGCTATAGAAAGATATAAAAGTGACCATTACAAAATCATAAAGATGGGCTGGGGTTGTAGCTCAGTGGTAGAGCACTTGCCTACCACATGTGAGGCCCTGGGTTTGATCTTCAGCACCACATAAAAATAAATAAATAAAAATAAATGTATTGTGTCCATCTACAACTAAAAATATACTTAAAAAAAGGAAAACCTATTTAGTAAACATTTCCCATTAGGTATAAACTAATAACTGGTCTCTTAACTACCAGACCTGAAAAGCACCCTCCCACCTGCACCAGCTGGCTTCGAACTTATGATCTTCCTGCTTCAGGTTGGTCCATAAGTCACTGGGATTATAGGCATATGTCACCACACTTCATTGGAAGGTATTTAATACTGCGCACTTGGATAAGATTTAAAATAAAGCCATTCACCTAACCACTTTCTGATCACCTAAACCCTTAGAACTTTTCATGATGGTCCTTTAATAATATTTCTTTTAACATCAGAAATGTAATAAGAACTTTTTGTAGAAAGCAGATAAGACCCCATTTCACTATTCTCATGATATTTAGTAAAGTAAGGCTAAAATATATTCTCTTTACTAGGATACAAATGTAATGTGGAACGCAATTTAATTTTTATGACTGAATGTTACAGAGTGAAACATACTTCATGGTCAAATAATCCAAACTCCTTAAGAATTATTTTATTTTTGTCTTGAAGTGCTGGGGATAGAAACCAGGGCCTTGTACATGCTGGGCAAGTGCTCTATCATTGAGCTATATCACCAGTCCAGAGATTTTATAAAGTAAGTCATATCCATCTAAGGTTATGTGTGTTATGCAGTACTTAATTTATAACAATATTAACAAAAATCCAAGAATATTTAGAGTTCACAATGTTATAGAAATCAACTTTAATCTAGCAGAAGGAAATATCTAGAGGAGCACAATGACTTGAAATCAGATATTGAAAACTTTTATTCATAAAATTATACCTGCTTAATATGTAATATATTCCAAACCTACATATATTCTATGTAGAAAATACCATTTATATTATTGTGGTAGAAATGAAATACTGCATTATTTTCTGAATGACATTATATATCACAGATGATAAGTAGGCAAAATGGAGAGTCAGAAAAACTTTCCATGGGAGTTTTAGAGAGATGAGGTTTTGACTCTATGGAAAGTAAAAAGTGTCACAACCACTTAATCTGGAAATAAGTTCTACTATATAAATTAACTTTTCTCCCTTTTAGTTAAAATTATTTCCTCCATGGCTTCACTGAACTACATATAGTGATTATCTTAGTCACATACAATAGTATTTATTTAAAATTTACCTTGAAAAATTCAGTCTTCTCAGCTATGTACCTCAGATTGCCCTGAGTGAGGGGGGGTCTAATAACCACAGCTACTCTTCCCTGGTTTGGACTTAAAGGTTGTGCAGGCTCCATGCTGTTGATATTTTCCCCAGTGACCATGGCCACAGATTGAGTCAGTCCTACCAGGTCCATAACTAGTGAAACAGCAACACTCTGAACACTGAAATCACTTGCTTGGCTACAAGCATTCATGAGAGTCTGGAGCCACTGAGGAGGCTGTACATGCTCATAGTCTGAAACAAAAGATGAAAAAATTAGTTCACCACATTGAACATTTCACACATACTCTAATTTCCAAAAAAAAAAAAAACAAAAAAAAAAAAAAACCCAAAGCAACCATATTTCCTACCTTTAGCCCTTGATTTGTTAATAAAATTAAGATTTCTCACTTAGTTTAGAGCTTTAAAAAAAGAAAGCAGCAACAAGAATTCCATCAACTATTTTTTTTCAATGTATATTTTTCTCATGCCCAGACTTAAATCTATTTTCCTATCTGAGAAGTCTATTTATCAAAACATATTATCTAGTACACGCTGTACTATGTGTGTATATATAAAAATTTAAATAAAGGTAAACATACATAATGCTGCCATAATAAAGGAAACCAATGAATCATCCAATGTTACATTATGTTTCTCCAGAGATTTCCTTTTTAACTTCTACTCACCTGCAAGCAAACTGTGAAAGTCATCAAAATCACAAAAATTTCTAACAGTAATTTCCCCACTGTGACTGTATTTCATTTAAAAGATTTATAAATTAATATGATATTGTTAAAAAATTAACTGGCTAAGAATTTCCAGTTTTAATATCTGAGTTGTTCTTACATATAAATAGCATGCTACAGAAATACTGAAATATAGGTAATCTTACCAGTCTCCAGCTTTTCAGAACGTAACTCTGATGTATGGTTCCCCTCAGCAATGTAAACTGGGAAACTTGAACACTCTAGGAAAAGCTGACAGGCAGCAAGGAAGGCAGAAAGGTATTCTTTTGAAGTTTTTTGTTTACTTATGTTTCTCTCTCTTACATCTCCTTGTGAATCCCTGTCCCATTTTGAAGTTTCTCCTTGTGTTTGACTAAGATCCCCTTGATGCTCTGTAGCCAAAGCCTGAGGAAAAGAGTTACTCTGAATAATATAGAGGTTGATAAGTCTGGTAAGAAACTGTTGGACATACTCCAAGCAGCATTGCATTGCAGTCTTTTGGGCTGTCTTCCCACTTTGGGGTGCTGTGCCCTGAGTGACTGTGGAAGGAGGATGGATGATGGTTTCTTCAGATCCCACAGTGGATGCTGTTTCTGTCTCAGAAGATGTGCTACCAACTGGGATGGTAGATGTCCCCTGCCCTTCACTTAGTTCCCTGTCAATGTCATCAGTTCTATCTGCTTGATATTGTATAAACTCAGTGAAGCCACTTTCTGATGATCGACTACTTGGTGGATTTTCTCCATCTTCAAACACTTCAGTAGGATTTTCCAGAGCAACTGATGATACCTGGTAGAGATTTTTTAAAAACAAAAGTCTGAGTAGGTACATGCATATATCAGGAATTAGAAACAGCCACCTTTTTAAAAAATTTTTTGTTTTTAGTTGTTGATAGAACTTAGTTTTATTGTTTTGTTTATTTATAATAAATAATAGCAGTATTTATTTATTTATTTAAAATAAAAGCAGTACTGAGAATCGAACCCAGTGTCTCACACATGATAGGCAAGTGCTCTATCACTATGCTACAATCCCAGCCCAAGGAATGGCCACCTTTTGAGAGAAGTTTTAGACTACTTACAATTTAATTTGCATTCTATTGAATCTTAATGCAGTTCCTATATTGACGTATATGTTTATGATAATAGGAAATACTGATAGGGCTCTAATAAATACATTATATATATTCATTTGCCAAGTATTTATTATTAATTGTATGCATATCATAAGGTCAGTTTCTTGAGGTCAAAAATACATATATGCACCGATCCTTAGGATCCGTATCCTTGTTTCCAAATAACAATGCATTTTTATATCATAATTTATCATATCTCTAATTGTATATAAGGTATGTTGACACCAAATTCACATCTTCATACATGTATTTTGTATAATGATGAGGGTCTCCTTCCACCATCCATGCTATTCTCCTTCTCACTCCCTTTCCCTCCTACCCCTATTCCCTATCTAGAAAGAATTGTAAAGAAAAAAAAAATAATAATAATGAGAGCTCTTGTATAATGGCATAATTTGGCGTGAACATACTTTATATATAGAGTTATGAAAAATGATGTTGTGAATGGATAAATATAATTGTAATGCATTCCGCTATTGTCATGTAATAAATAAATAAATAGTTCATGAGCACTCTTAGCTTATCATGCTGCCTAGTTCTGTTTAAAGTGAGTCAGCAATCAATCAAATACACCTTTGGTTTTTCTGGTAAATGACAATTTACGAATACATCCTTTATATGTGTGTTGATTAAAATGCAAGTAATTTAGCAACTGTTTATTATTGGACTTTTTCCAATGATGTTATTACATTTTTGAATGGGTATGTTTTTGCAACTGGAACTGCTGGATATTTTAGAGTTTGATGTAACCACATTCAACAATTAACTAAAATACATATATTTCAAACAAACAAACAAAAAAACAATGCAGTTAATCTACTTCATGAAATTACCATCCTAATGTCAAAACAATGCAAAGAATGAGGCATGTAAAGTTAAAAAATAAAATTAGAAATAAGGGGCTGGGGCTGTAGCTCAGTGGTAGAACACTTGCCTAGCATGTGTGATGCACTGGGTTTGATCTTGAGCATCACATAAAAGTAAATAAACAAAATAAAGGTGAAAAAAAATTAGAAATAAAATCTAATAGGTTATCTGTTCAAGAACATGTGAATGTGAACATTTGTTGAAAAGTATGAAGTACTAATTAAATGTTTGCTATTAATTTTGTATTCTTCTAGTGACTAGTTATTGAACTTATGAGATATGCCAGATACTGTATTAGATAGTAGCAATAAAATGAATAGTTTATAATCTAGAGGGAAAGAGGACAAATGAACAAATGAACCAGTTCTTGGAGTAGAGCTGGAATGCATTAACCTTTTCCTTGTTAATAAGGATAAGTATAATCAAATGTAGTTTCTCATTTAGTTTAAACAAAGTTGTGCATATCATGACTTTCTTGGGTAATTTTATGCTAGAGAATAATTTGAATAAGATTATTAAAAAGCAGTCTTATTAATATGTGAATTCAGTGCTCTGTTGCTCAAAGCTGTCTTACCCAATGTTCCCTGCTTCAGTTAATGACACTACTGCTCATGAAAGCCATTAAGATAGAAACCTAGGAGTCATTTTTTGTACCTCTTCCATCTCTGCTCCCCTTTCTTACTCCCCCACTTCCACATCAGTATAATAGCGATAGGTGTGGGCTCCATGTCAGCTGGGCCTTTGACACTCACTAGCTATATGATTCTTAGCAAGTTATTAACCTCTCCAAACCTCCATTTCCTAATCTGTGTAGTCCCTCCTTATCCGTGGGGGATATGTCCCAAGATCCCCAGTGGATTCCTGAAACCATGAATAGTACTGAACCTTATTTATACTATGATATTTCCTATACAGACTATGATAGCATTAAATTATAAGTTAGGCATGGTAAGATATAAACAATAACTAATCATGTAACAGAGCAACAATAAACTGATAAAAGTTATGTGAATGTGGTTTCAAAATATCTTCTGTACTTATTCTTTTTGTGATGATATGACATGATACAATGCCTACGTGATGAGATGCAGTGAGATGAATGATGTAGGCAATGTGATCCAATGTTAGGGTATGAATGCTTCACTTATGTATGGATTTTATTTCAGGAATCTTCCATTTAATATATTAAGACTCTTGTTGACCATGTGTAAGTGAAAAGCTGGCAAGGGCAACTGTAGGTAAGGAAGACCACTATAATTGAGATGACAATAATGTATACTTTTTACAATGCCTAGGTCTTAGCAAACGCTCAGAAAATGTTAGTGATCACTCATTATCCTTAAAATATACCACTAAGTCTTTTTGTTTTGTCTTCCCAAATATATTGCTAATCCATCCATTTCTTTCTTCACTCTCCCATCTTATTAGCACAAGTTACCACTACCTTTCACCTGTGCTACTTCAGGTTTCCCCACATCATTTTTGTTTCTCAGATGCTCACTGTAACCACAGCAATTTTTCTTTTTAAATATGTAGTTATAAGTGGACACATATCTTTATTTTATTTTATGTGGTGCTGAGGATCAAACCCAGTGCCTCATGTATGCTAGGCAAGCGCTCTACCTCTCAGCCACAACCCCAGTCCACAGCAATTTTTCTAATATACAAATCTGATCATGCCACTTTCCCTTCAATGTCTTCCCATTACTCCTAATAAAAGCCTTGTTGCAATGAAAACAGCTCTACAAGGATTGGCCCCTATCTCCCTCACAGCTACATTGCCATATCTGCATAGTGCTCCTTTCTGCCCACGTCTTTCTTTCCAAATGTTCCTTCCTCTATCTTGTGTTTTCTTCTTTCTAACTTGCCGCTACTCTACCAATTCCTGTAGGGTTTCACTCAAATACTTCTCAAGAAAACTTTCATTTGTCTCTAACCTAGGGCAGGTCACCCCCATTTTCCACATTTCTACCTCTTTAGACTTCATACATTAATAATAACAATAATTAAATGTGAAATCACTTGTTTAATATGTGTCTCCCATCTAGAAAAAAAGGGTTGAGAATTGTAGAGACTTCCTAATTCACCACTGGATAGCTGATGCCTAACAGAGTGAGTGTTGAATGAAGAAATGTGGTTTTCCCTGTTTCAAAGGTAAGAAAACTGAGGCTCAGGAAGGTTAAAAACAAAAAGAAAAAACCCTGCCCAAGTCATAGTGGATAAGCTTAGCAATTATTAGAATAGCTCAGATGAGGTGATTCAAACTATGTTCTTTTCACCAAAGCACATGAGTAAGAGTACTTTTCCTATTATAATGTCAAATTTAGAGGTGGCTATCAGAATAGAACTTACTAACCAAATTTTCTCCATTGAAAAGTTTGGTGACCATCTGAAATCATGTACATTTTTTAAAAGACCCTCTCAAATGATAAAATTTAGAATATTGTAAAATTATTTTTGTATTATTCTTAACAAAAGGGTCATAAAATGATGATATTCAGTTAGTTCAAGGCTATAAATTTAACTGAACTTGCATACAATTATTATATTGATTGGTATAAAATATATTACATAGATACATATGTTCATATATATGCATAATTTTGTAATAAAACATCTTTCTGAAAATAGAAAGCAATGACATTTTGGGTATTTGAGTATACAGATCAAGTACAATAATTAAAAAAAATGCATGAAGTACATAGAGTCAAATAAGATTTATCATTTTCCCCGCATACTGGGAATTGAATCCAGGGCTTAGCATGTACTAGGCAAGTGCTCTACCATTGAGTTACATCCACACCTCTTCTTCTTTTTAAAATTTTATCCTGAGACAAAGTCTTGTCAAGTTACCCTGACTGACTTCAAACTTGTGGTCCTCCTGCCTCAGCCTCCTGAGTAGCTGGAATTACAGGCATGTCACACCTTATCTGGATAGATTTATAATTTTTTAAAAAAGTCAGTCCTTCACTTACACATTAAAAAATGGAATATAGACAAACAACTTCAGCTTTTAAGTATGATCAATTTTCATACATCCAGGCAAAGATAATATATTGTACTCAATAAAAATATATGAAAAAAAATACATGGTCTGGAGGCAGAGGAGAAAACCATAGATGGGGAAAGGCATACTCTAATAGGGTTAATGACACTTTATAATTTAAAAAAATATATTATTTAACTGTCCTTCATTTAATATGAGTAGATGTTACCATTTACCTTACTCATATACACTAAGAAGGCCCCTGAATATTTTCTACATAGTGAATCTTCACGTATTTGAATATGCTATTGAAAGAATGCTGAGGGTCTTCCTTCTCTTACTCTCATTAATTTCATTCAAATGAAAACCAAAGTCTCAAAATTAGTTAACACCTAATTTAGTTTTATTTCTAAGAAAATCTCAGCAGCATAATTTAAGGAAAAAGTGCAATAAAATAAATTTCCAGCAATGGTATAGACGATATATATATATATATATATATATATATTTTAATGATCAGGCTTTAAAGAAAATAAGACAAACTGGTTTAAGTTTCTATAGGATAATCCTATAGTACATTTAAATTGACCAAAAGCTTGGTAATTTCATTTCACATATGAAATGGACCAAGAAAAAAAGTTTAGGATTAATTCCTGGTGGGAAAGTTTGCATGACATCATCCTAAAATATATTTTGCCTGCCTAGGGGAAAAAAAGCAACTAAAGGAAAAAAAAAAAAAAAAGTAAGGTCAATTAAATAAACCTAGGATGTAGGCAATAAACTTGATACTCTAGAAATTTTCAAATCTTTGTTTTAAGGGACTGCCACTGTGCTTAAATTCAATGTAATCATTATTATATAATTCAGTTGAATGTTTTCATTCATGTTTACTAACAATTTTAATGTTATTATGGAAAACTTTTAAATTATTGATTTTTTCCTAAGTGTTTCAGAGTTGTTTATTACTGGTAAGACATTAAAATTATTATAATATTCTACTCAGTTTCATTAAGAAAGTATTAAACATCTGGATGACTGAGAAGACTAACCATCTAAATTTTAAGAGGATGATGATAAGACTGATGCAAGTGAAAATGAATAGTATAGTTTACATATAGATTGGTTATCCAATTTGGTAGCCTGTAGCCATGTATAACTACTGACAATGTAAAAAGTGGCTAGTTTGAATAAGGAATTAAATTTGAAATTTTATTTAAATTTTAGCATTAATAATTTAGATATTAAAAACATGTATATGAATTACATATACATGACCACTTCTACTGGAAAATACTAATACAGATTTTTTTTTAAAAGGCCTACAAAATGTTCTATTGCTATAGCTCTTGGGTCTAAGAAGACATCACTGTTAAATGCTTGTGTAAAAATGATTTAACTCAGAAACTTCTGTTTTGAAGAAGTATAACTGGTCTAATAACCAAAAAAACAGCTAGAATTACCTTTTTGTCTTCCCATTCTTTGACCGTATTCTGCCCATTTGCAAATTGCAACACACCTCCAGTGCCAGCAGATAACAGTGGAGGTTGGACTTTGCTAAGAATCTTTGAGCACAGCCTGAGAGAATCTGTGAGCTCAGGTAAGCGCAATGTTTGGAGGTGGCTTGTCAGGGCAGAAATCATCCTGAGCAGCAACTGGGGCAAGTGTTCTGTCTGGATTTCAATATAAGTCTCCTGGGGAAAAAAGTAAAATAAGAAATAATTAAACAATTTATAACTTCAAAATCATACTATTTTTCAATCTATACAAATTCAGCAATAATTTTACTCATTTTACAGATATCATGCTCTTAATTAACACTGTATAGTTAATTTATTATTGATGACATAAAATTTCTATCCCCAAATTCTCAATTTAAGTATTTCAAAGCATATATTATAAAATAACCCCAGTTTTATCTGCTATATTATTGAACTTATAACAAAAGTGAATAGAATCAGTTAAAAACAAAACAGGCTGAATGTCATACCTGACACAGCACCCTCATACTTCTAGTAGGCTTCAAAATGAGAAAGCAAAAAATTGAGGAGAGAAAACATAAGGGGAAAAGATTTCCAACAGTCTTCATTTAATAGAAAGAACCATTAATGAATACAAATGCAGCATTACATTACCACATACTGAACAGTTAAGATTTTATAACATGCAGTTAGAAAGTATATTCCATGTATTTTATATACATATATACACATCAGAGGACAAAATACTTGACAATTTTATGAAAAAAACTATATACAAGGGAAGAAAATCAATTTAATTTTAAAGATAAAATTTATTTGAGGCTGGAGAAATAGCTCAGTGGTAGAGCACGTGCCTAGCATACATTAGGTCCTGGGTTAAACTCAGCACCATAAAGAAGAAAAAAAAATGATGAGATTTATTTGAAGATGAGATTTTATCTCCAACATGAAATATCTGGACTATGTTTTTAGATTTCCTTGATATCTTGTTACCAAGGTGGTCTTACCAAAGAAACTAT
Organism: Marmota marmota marmota; assembly: GCF_001458135.2. Taxonomy (NCBI): domain Eukaryota; kingdom Metazoa; phylum Chordata; class Mammalia; order Rodentia; family Sciuridae; genus Marmota; species Marmota marmota. The sequence goes on along the minus strand of NW_025999842.1, from coordinate 5,877,204 downwards.
ATCCAACAAAAAATCCACCAGTAAGCAGAAATTGGTCAGTTGTAACTCAGATGACTCACTACTATCTCCAGGCCCAATCTGAAGTCTGGCGTGCAGTGTCCTCCTAAAAGGACAAAATTCACTTTATCAAGTGTAGTATCAAGTGATATAATACATGGACAATATCAATGTCTTTCTAATGAGGGCCAAGTAAAAAATGGGTCATGCATGGTAATTGTAATGCTCTGGTTATGACATATTCTCTTTTCCCTTTTACAGGACATTACTGTACCTCTGTGGAGAATTCTCAAAGCAAGATTCCTAGTCCTAACTGAAACTCCTATCCTGTACTTTCCAGTATTCTGGATGGATCTTACTTTTGGGAACTTATTTACCATTGCCCCCACTATAGACATCATCTCCTAGTTAAAAATGAATTATTTGCTAGTTGATGTCTAAAATTAGGGCCTTTGTTTAAACCATTTTGTCCTCCTGGACTACTATCCTCCCCAACTTCGTTCTCTCACATCTAGAGTGTATCTATCTTTTCAGGTCTGAGAATAGATGTTACCACTTCCAGGAAGTCTCTTCTTATCCAAGTAGTAGAGATCATTCCTCCAACAAACATTCATATTAAATGATATTAATCCTATATTACCATACATTGCCCTATACTCCGAAGATACAAAGAATATGATATAGTCCCTGAGCAGTAAGAAATATAAGCACACAGACAAATGACTACGTCAACATTGCGGGAGTAGTTGATTCTGATGGGTGATGTGAGGCAGTCAAGGAAGGCTATTGAAAGGTAGGTGACTTCTGTGTAGGACTTTAGCAATGGGTGAAGAGGGCAGAATATTTATAAAGAATAGCAAAAAAAATTCAGCTTCATAAAAGGTAATGTGCGTTCAGTGAGTAGTTCATGTTAGCTCAAGATGCATGGATATGTGTCTGTTAGCTCAAGATGCATGGATATGTGTCTGTGAACACAGAAATAAACAGAAGGGTGGATGTATGTTTGTGAACATAGAAGGTAAAAACCTAGGGTAAGGTCAGGTGATAAAAATATATTCATAATTCCCTGCATTTCTATATTTTAATCTGAGGCATTTAAAAATTTTAGTTTAATACTAGGAATATACATGTGCATTTCTTACTTGACCCATAATAAGATCTTTAAAGGAGGATTATCTATATGCCTACTACAATGCTTTTCACTGGGTGTTCAACTCTGCCAAATGTGAAAGCAAACAACCTTAGAAGTCATTAAAGAAATTCACAAATAACAGTAACATTTATATCTTGAAAGACTCTTAAACCAAAGATTATATATGTTTACTTTCTGACTATGTGCTCCCTGAGGCTTGAGAGGTTAATCTGGTTTTGAGAGGATTTAAACTAGAATCCAGTTAGATTTTACTCTGGTTTGTTAGCATTCTAAAATTTTCAAACCATTTTTTTTTTTTTTAGGTTTTATATCCTAAGAGGTATTGCTTACCATGGACAATATGGGCTAATCCTATAGCTTTAAAAATACAGAAATGACCAAGGGAGTTTTAATCAAAGTGTGCTTCAGCACACTTTCCCAACAGCATACCTGCTATCCTTTCTCTGACAAACAAAAGCTGGATTACTTACTACAGGCTAGAGAGGTAAAATCTTTCATCTATACTGATAAATGACTATCTCATCTTTAAGCTGCTTTCTAATTCTAAGATTATATGATCAATGATTTTTATATCCTAGAGTGACATGGTAGAGCCAGATTATGGCTAGTACATAATTAATAGTTTTCAGTAATAGAATGTATAAAAGAACATTATTATCATTAGATTGAACAATTAAAAAATCAAATGTTGGCATTGGATGTTATTAAATAGTTTAACATACCTACAACATTCTTCAAACCAACGAGCAACGTAATCCCACATATAATAAGGTTCAAAGGAATTAAAGAGAAGGTTGGCAGTTTTAATCAGCTCTGCTGTTTTCTTGTTTTCCCTTAATTTACTAAAGAGAAGAGAAGAAACAAAAACTAAAAAATATTAATATTTGTTTTTCAAATTTAAATTTGAGTGCAATATTATTAGGGCACACATATTCCTAGGTAGCTACTAGAAAATGTGCTAGTAAAAAGATTGCAACAAATCATTTTTATCTATTACTACTCCTGTTACTTTCTATGTAATTATTTTTCACACTTTGAGTTTTCATAATTCAAATGTATGATCAAGATCAGAAATTAGCCTTGCATAATTCTCTGCATAATAAAAACTACAAAAGAACAGGAAATTCTTTTAAAACTTTTTAAGTGCATAACTGTTAACTTTGCACCAAACTTTGGCACATCAGTAGTAATTTGATTTTAACAGCCTTGATTCTGAAGAACTTTGCCTTCTTTCCTATGCTATTTAGGAATTTCTTTTTTTAGTTAGTTAATTTATTTTAATTAGGTATATGTAAAAACAGAATGCATTTTGATTCACTGTACACAACAGCAGCACAACTTTTCATTTCTCTGGTTGTACACAATGTAGTGTAACATCATATATGCAGTCATACATGTACCTAGGGTAATGATTTCCATCTCATTCCACCATCTTTCAGGAAAGAAAGGGTAAGTTTATTTTGATCAGTTTCACCCTTATTATTATTCTTACCTTGAAAACTAAGAACAAATAGGACTACTATCATAAAAAGCCATTATTATCGAAATTTAATGAAGGAAAAATCATTTTGTTATTTCAAATGGCTACCCTTAGCCCTTCAGACTATTACTTATCTATTTTTCTCCTGCAATAGCAATAAAAACAATTTAATATTTTAACCCTTTATAACAATTTAAAAAATTGTTTTTATAGAGTGAGATACTGTAAATACAACTAGTAGGTGACAGCAGAAAAGACTAAAACTATATTGGGCACGATCAATTCTCAGGCAGAGTATGGAATATAGTGCTAGGTTCATCATTAACTTTTCTAACTAAAATAAAGGTTATTGCAAGGTGCATGCCTATAATCCTAGTGGCTTGGAAGGCTGAGATAGGAGGATCACGAGTTCAAAGCCAGCCTCAGCAACAGTGAGGCACTAAGCAACTCAGTGAGACCCTGTCTGTAAATAAAATACAAAATAGGGCTGGAGATGTGGTGCAGTGGTCAAGTTCCCCTTAGTTCAATACCAGTACAAAAAAAAAAAAAAAACAATAAAAAAATACAGGGTTTTATAACATCAGAAATAAAAAACTGTCTTAAAATGCTCTTATATGCAAATAAAAGTATGCTTTAGGAAAGTCTAGGGTATCTCTTAACACAAAGGAGATAACAATGAAATGCAAATTAAATAATGTATAGCCTTAGAATTTTTGTCATATTATAATGACAGATGTTACTAGAAAAGAAGTAGTTTGTTCAAGCAGAGAAGAAAAAGAATATCAGCATGTATTCTGTTACTGTCTTTGGGAACAGGATGTACAAATATTATATTATTTGTCCCAGGCATTAAAAAATATGTATTTACCTGAAAGAAGAAATAAACTTAAAATAAGTGAATATCCAGTGGCTTTTTATTCCATCTTCCTCTTTTTGTGATCGTATAATCTCGGCCCTGAGTATGTCAGGTCACCAAGAGGCACTACCTTATACAAACAACCAGGACTGGTTACCAAGCAAGATACAACTTCCTTTATTAACTGACATGTGGCACTGTCCTGTGCATCTGGTAAATGTAATCTCTTGGAGCCAATATATGTTCATTAACTGCCTAAATCTAATTTTCTAAACTGGTGTGATTAAAAGCAAACTCTGGAATGTGGTGGTTGTACTGTCATGCTTAAAGTTCTGCTTGAATAATGAGGCCAGTTAATTAGGATACTTTATACTACTAAAATATAGTGATATTTTAAACTTCATTTTACTCATCAAACATAAAGTTCCACCAGTTATTACTAGTACTTCAAGTTACATTGACTGAGTAGTGTCTACTTTATCAATGTTAATAAGTGAGGGTATTTTTATGTCATGCTGAATTTTTTAGTAATCTACCTGCTTAACTGAGCATGATCCTTGCTGAAGGGTGGTTCCATTTGAAGATCCAATTCTGCTTTGCATTGAGAATATAATGTTCTAAACACTTCAATCAGAACATCTTCTAGAATTACAGGTCCTAAAATAATAATATACAAATTAAAGACAGTAATTAATTTGCAATGGCAAACCTTGATTATCTGGAAATTGGCCCAATTAAAAGATGATTTAAAGCAAATATTTTTAAAAAATTTATATTCAGAGACTAAAGTTAACTTCACAATTTGAGAAACTTGTTAACAAATAATGGAACATATGTCTATTTAAAGTATAGATTCACATATAAGAGAAATGACAGAACCAAGACAACTAGTTTGGTCAGTTAATAGTTCTGTTTACTTGGATAAGTTATTTAACTTCTTAGAGCTTTAGTTTCCTCATTCTGAATAAGGATAATAAATACCAAACTTAGAAGGCAGTTTTAAGAATTAGGAAAAATATTTATATATTAAGGGGTATCAGGCTACTCCTTTGTAAGGTACAAGCATAGCTCCCAAAATATATTTTTTATTTAGTAAATATTACTGGCATTACTACTATTACTTAAATAATTGTAAAATACATAAAGCTAAATTTTATTGCTATAACACATGCCAATTTCCTTTAAAATTTTTTCTCAGCTTCATTATAATACCTAAAATGTAAACCTTCTAAAGCCATTGATTGAATTTATTATTTTTATATTTTAAAGTATCATTTTTCACTTTGAGACTTGATGAGTTTTGTCATATTTGCTAAAACAGCTGTATGTAATTTGAAGAAATTACACACTTTCTTATTTCATTATTTATAATACTTATATTTTTATTAATTTCTGTCTCAAATATAATAATTAACTTTCCAATAGATCTAAAATATAACAAATATACAGTGAAGAAATGGACAACAGAATAAAAAGCATCGTGGGGAAGAGGAGAAATATAATAAAAATATTTCTTCTTCAGTCCTTGAATTTTATGAACTACCAGTTAGTTACAATAGATCAGAAATTATTCAATTTCAGTTATTTAATAAGGATTAAGAAGAACTTAGATAACATCTTGAAATCATGACTCTTCTGCTACATATGCAGCAAAAAGTACTAGGTCTGATGATAACATACAGGCTTATGCATACTTGTAATCTCTTAACTTTGAAGAGTGAACTTTAGAAAAAAAAATTTGAGAACTTGTATTTAAAAGCCACCCCAAAATACTGCAATTTTCCTGTGGGGTATGGTGGCACATGCTTGTAATCCCAGAGACTCAGGAGGCTAAGGCAGGAGGACCATAAGTTCAAAGACAGTCTTAGCAACTTAGTAAGGTCCTAATCAACTTAGTGAGACTCTGTCTCAAAATAAAAAAATAAAAACAAATATAGCAATTTTCCTAATAACTTTGTCTTAATTTTATTTTGAAGCAATATAAAACTACCACATGTCATCTTTAAGCAGCAGTATATATTACCTAGCTCAGGTTTGTCCAGCAAACTGATTAAAATACGAAAAGGTTTTAGATCCTGCATTAGAGTGCTCTCTTCTCCAAATCCATTCACTTGTAAGATTCCCACCATTGCCTTTAAAACAGAAAAGTACACTAGTCATTTAGTAACAGAAAATTTTTAAAGAAAAAATATTTTAAAATATAACCACATGTAATGGAGATTTATATATCTTCCTGCTTTTGTGATACCTTCTTCCTCTGACAGGAAGAAAAATGCTATTTTCATCTCTCTGGAGAGAAGAAAACAGTGGTTATATTTTCTCTAGGAAAAAAAGTAAAAGAGTCAAAGATAATCAAGAAAGACATATTCATGAGTTGAGTGTTTGCCCTCCAAATAAAATGTTTCTTTTTAAGATCATGATCTCCAAACTAGGCCCTGTCATCATGGCATTATCTGCTGTTACACAATTATTTTGCCATTAGTGACTCAAAACTCAGCATATAACCTCATTAAAATGCTTCAGATATCATGAATTTTCTCAGTTTGAGATATCTCTAATACATAAAACTTAAATAAAATTAATATGAAACAAATCTATGAATCATTTTAACTTTCCATTATAGTGGCAATTTTGCCACATTTAGATTCCTGTTACAGCCCAAATTTCCTGAGGCTTTTTAGAAAATAATACAGGTCTTAGCCTACTTTTGGAAAAGCTCCAACTTTCAGAGGCAGAAAGGTGAGAGGATGCAACTATCTTTTAAAAGTTATGAAAACAACAAAATAAGGAGACAAAAAACCTTTGGCCTTAAATGACAGTCTAGCTTATGATTACTGATTTTATTGTAGCATTATCTCATTATAGTCTCATTATAGTCTATTAGATTATTCATAGGAAGTATCTGAGTCTTGTCTCTGCCCCTTCAACTATGTATTCAATTAAGCAAGATTTGTCTGATTTTTTTTTTTTTTTTTTTTTTTTTTTTAGTAACTTTAGTGGTTATTGAGTAAGCAAAGAACAATGAAAGCACTTATTACCTGGACCAATAATTCTTTTGAAAAGGTAGTGAAATAGTAAGTGGCATGTTCTTCAGGATTACTGTGTCTTGTGCTTCTGGGTCCTATGATAGCACCGTTGTTATCAAAACCTCCATGAAAATAAATCACAAAATGAATTAAAATGAAATTCTCAAAACTGTTGCTTACTAAACACCAAAACAGCAAATATCTCAAAAACAGCACTAAGCACTTACCAATTAGTAGCCCATTCAATGTCAGCAAGAGAGATCATTTTAGATAGTTTAATAAAGGAAAACCAATTCAATATATAAATTTGATAATATTCTTCCAGAATTATCCTGTCCACCCCCCAAAAAAATTTTTACTGAGATTGAAATAACTGAAGACTCACAATATCTAATATAATTAAAATTATGGGCTCTCATTCCAAGCAGTAAGTTGTGTGGACAGGCCAAAAATTCACAGAAAGTGTAGAAGATCAAAGAGTATGTTTTATTGCCTGATTGGGAGACTGATACCATATGTGAGATATTGGTATTTACTAGTCCTTTAATGACTTGAACATTTTAAAAATTTTGTTATCATATTGATTATGGATTCAAATAGCCTCTTTAACTAAGAAGCTTCTGAAATTTCTTCATATAATACACCAATGATAGTTCTTTTTTTTTTTTTTTTTTTAATTGTGCACTTACAAGAAAAACTTGTAGTTTTTTTCACTTGGGACATATATACAATTTAATAATACTTATAAATGGCAAATCTCCTTTCACCTTTCCCCAAATATGACCACAAACATCAAATACGTACCAAGAAGCCATGCATAAAGTCTTCTGTTCAGGGACATATCCCTCCTTAGTACTACATGAAGGGCTGCTGACAAGATCCTGATCATATCTGGTCGAGTAGCCTGAAAAAGTTTGAAATGTGGTTGTATTTAATCATATATATAGAAGATATAGAAGTATATCAGTGTTTTTCTTCCTTAAAAAAATGTTCTGAGCATTAGGATGTACAAAGTATTCTCATATAACATTATTTCATTTGGTCTTTCAAACACAGGAATTGTTACTTTCATTTTACAGATTAGAAAAAAGGAAGAAATTTAGGAAGCATCATTGTTTAGTTTTTTAACTGAAACCACAATGGAAAATTAGCAAAATCTAACACAAAACAGGGGAAATAAAGCAAGATGGGAGACTGACAAGAAAATCACATGCCAATTAGTGTCGTCAACTAACTCCTTAGAACGTCACTGCCTTCATCAATTCTATGATCTTTATTTCTTCTTTTCAAAAATTCTACTTGTAATATTTCAAACATACAAAAATACAGAAAACAATATAATGAACCTTCTTTGCAACCAATCATCAAGGTTTAACCAATTTTAATATTTTTTCATTTTTCCCAGATTTTAAATAATTCTTATCCCTCTTTCCCAGAGCCATAAAAAATGATGAAAGGAGATGTGACTTCAACTAAAAGAGTAAAAAGTTGAAAAATATATGGAAGTCAGATAATGACTTTGCTGTTAATTTTTTGAATATTACTATATAATTACTTTAGAATAGAATCTTTGAATTAGAAGGTAATTTAGAAATTGGCTAGTTTAACATTCACTCTATAAATCAAGGATTGGAGCTTCCCAGGGGCCAAGTGCTTAGCCAAATTCAAATGTCTGGTTAGTGTCACTGACGCATAGACCAGTGAATTGTTTCCTACCCCATGCTTCCTGAACTGGAAATAACTGAGATGTTACAGAACATATACCATTAACAGTTATTGTTACTCCTTTGAAAACAAATCTTCAAATGATCTATGTAACTTTCAAAGTATCCCTGGGCCCTTGGGAATCTCTAAGACTATTTCATTTCAGTAAGCCAACGAGGTATTTATATTCATACATAATCAATGAAGCTACACATACTTAGAACAACATCAAGATGTTACTTGCTTTTTTTTGCTTTTGGTGTGGACATTTGCCCTGATCACGCAATAAGTAGGTTAAACAACTGGCACTCTTAGTATAAAAAAAAAAGTACAGTAGCATTCACCCAACTTGTAATCATCATATGTTTAATGCCATATTCTTAGAGTAAAGTCAAAAACAAAAACAGCAAAGTAGGCTCATTGAGTAGCTCAATGGTGAACATCATTACCATCATCAAGGCCCCAGCATGCATGTATAAACATGCAAAAGCCATTTTAATAATTCTTTAAGAATGTTGTTAATGAAACAGCAAATATTTGTTTCATTAAATATTGACCCTTGAGTATATCTTTTAATATTCTGTTTAATGAAATGTGAAATACACATAAAGCACTTAAGTATGATACTTGTCTCAAGGACAAGCTTTGTGAAATTAAGTATTGTGAACTAAACTACCAACTTTTTCACAGAATACCATTTTTAACTGGAAGAATGACTAACCTACACATGATGAGTATTTAGAATTGGTCATTTGGCAGTCATTTTTCAAAAGTGATACAGTCACTTCAAGGAAAATAATTAAGCTACAAACAATAAAATTTGAGATTATATGAGAAAACTCAGAATTTTATAAAACTTGTATTTATGTTGAAGTTGTATTGTTTTGAAATGAAGTGGTTTGAAAGCTTTCCATTATTGGGCTCAAAAGTTTCACAATACCTAAAATGTATACTGACAAGATTAATAGTAACAGCAATAAGTATAATTGATATTATATAATGAAATATGTCCACATTTGGAATGTCTGAATAATTCTGTAAACTAGGATTTTCTAAATAAGCAATCATGATGTTACAAACAGATATATGAGTAAATGTTCCAATGAAAGTGCAAGATAGACAAGTGAATTTCAATGAAACAGAGTATGTTGGCAGGTGTGGCGGCACATGTCTGTAATCCCTGATGCTTGGGAGGCTGAAGCAGGAGGATTGCAAGTTCAAAGCCAGTCTCAGCAACTTGGTGAGGCCCTAACAACTTAGTGAGATCCTATCTCAAAATAAAAAAATAAAAAGGGCTAGGGATGGATGTGCCTTAGTGGTTAAGTATCCTTGAGTTCAACCCCTGGTACCAAAACAAACAAACAAACAACAACAAAAACCAGAATCTGTAAAGTTCATTGATAGTTTTAGACTCCATTCGCAATAATTTTTAAAAGCTATAGTTTCTCAAATTTTGGTGTAATATCAAAGAATATGCAACTTTAAAAGGATACTATTGAAGTACTCCTTGCTTTTTTTTTTTTTTTTTTTCTTTTTGGTACTGGACATTGAACCCAGGGCATTTAATCACTGAGCAACATCCCCAGCCTTTTAAAAAAAATTTAGAGACAGGGTCTCAATAAGTTGTTGAGGCTGGCTTTAAACCTGTGATTCTCCTGCCTCAGCCTCCTGAACCACTGGCATATGCCATTGTGCCTGGCTACTCCTTGCTTTTCTAACTACATATCAATGTGAGAGCAGATTTTTCTTCATATACTTCAAACAAAGGAATTTATATCACAGAAGCAGGTATAAACTTTCTGCTTTGTGCTTTTAGGCCAGATATTAAATAAACTGGCAACAAATATGAAACAATGCTTCTCATTAAGTTTTTTTTTATATGTGGGA
>NW_025999842.1:5827101-5862101 GCF_001458135.2 Marmota marmota marmota | reverse complement strand
CCACTCTGGAAACATGTGTGATAGACAGGAAGAATAATATTCTTCAGAGTTAGAGGACTAGATTAAGCCATGGCTCCACTATTTACTTAATCTTTCTTTAGTTCAGTCTTCTCATTTGTAAAATAAGAACAATAAAAATACTACCACAAGTCTATTTAATGTCATTAGGTTGTTAAATTACTCTAATAAAATACCATATACACATTTTAGTTAATATTAAACCAAGGTAGAACATATCTTTTATTGTCCTAAAAAATCTTAAGACATTTTCAAATGTCATTTTTTTTAAAAAAAATCACATACTATATAGTTCATGATAGCTTTAATGAATCAGACCTATGAAATCAAAGGTGCTTTAGTGCTTTAAGAACTGCATAAAGAATAATTACTTGTTTTTAATGTAAGATAAACCATGTAATACATAAAGACTATTAAAGTATTGTCAAATCAAGAGATAACACTGTAATCTCTTTTGGTCCCAATTTATCTAAGCATTAAAATAGTAATGCACCTATGAGTTCCCCCTTTTTCCTTTATTTCTTTTTCTTCTTCTTTTTTTTTCCTTTTAGGTACCTGGGATTAAATACAGGGATGCTATACCACTGAGCTAAATCTACAGCCCTTTTTAAAATTTTGAGACACGGTATCACTAAATTTCCCAGTTTGGCTTTGACCTTGTGATTGTTTTGCCTCAGCCTCCTGAGTAGGTAGGATTACAGGTGTGTGCTATTGTACCTAGTTTACAAACCGTAGAATATTATAATCAGGAACAAAACTGATTTATAAACTAAAGGAAATAATTCCATATTAAATTTCTAAAATTATAAGCAAAACTAGTTAAATTTAAATTAAATTTAAAGAAAATAATAAACTTTGAGAATAAAATTATTTTTTCAAAGTAGCCTACAAGGTAATCCAATGTTTTCAGGGTTAAATTCTTACTATATTATGGGAGTATATAAAATACAACAAAATAACTGGTCAGTGCACATGAATAAATTATTTAAATTTTAAATAATCAAGTACACTCAAAGTAAATTTGGCATTTTCAATTTTTCCTGCCTGAGTTTATTTGGTAAGAATATCAGTGATGAAATGGTAAAGATACTTTATGTTATTATTCATTGTCTACAACTATTAGCTATCAAAAAATTATAATAGGTTCTAAAATAAATCAGATCGTTTTCTTTGAAAAGCTAAAATATCAAAAAATATCATGTCAATACCTAGTGAAATAGCACTATACTTGATATTAAGCCTATTTTTTTCCATTACCAATTTTAAAACTTTTGGTATAGTTTTGGACCATAAAACTTTAGGACCAGTTTTCCACTCTTTTCATTAATTGAAATGTTCTGTTAGCTGGGCAAAGTGGCACATGCCTGTAATACAAGCGACTCAGAAGGTTGGGGCAGGAAAACCACCAAATTTTAGGTCAGCCTGGGAAATTTAGTGAGGCCCTAAGCAACCTAGGGAGATCCTGTCTCAAAAAAAAAAAAAAAAAAATTAAAAAGGACTGGGATGTAACTCATTAGTAAAGCATTCCTAGGTTAAACCTGTAGTACCCAAAACAAAAACAACCACTCTCGATAAATATCTTCTTATTTTAAATTTTGGATCACAGAAATAAGAGAAAAAGAATACAAATTATGAATCACAATTTTTTGAATAAGTTATATGTGCAAGGCACTGGACTAAGTGATTTCATTATTATAATAACACAATGAAATAAATATTAGATAGATGAATAAGTTTGATAGATGAAGAAGCTATTTTAAAAGCTTTCCTAAGCTCATTAGGCATGTATACAGGCAAGATTTAAACCCAGTCCATCTATCTCCTACATCTGTACTTATACCATACAGCTATACTTTCAGTATGTTATAGATATAATAATTTTATTGCTATAGAAATCTTAATGTAATATACTGAAATATCTAGAAGTAAGACATAAAATTAATTTTTATGATGTTAAAACATATGTATGGATGCTTGCTGACAAATGCATGATGTAGATTACATAGTTGTACCAAATACCAGTTTACCTCTCATAGTACTCTGATCCTTCTTCTAAGCCAGGGAGAATACCAGTTAGCAACCCTTGTAGACCAGGCTTCAGTGTTTTACCCAAAGGCAAGTAATATATCTCATATAAACTGAGCAAAGTTGGTTTCACAGACATGGCAGCATTTGCAAGAAGAGGAAATAATCCAGAACTATTTAAAACAACAACAAAAGGAGGAAGGGGAAAAAGTAAAATAATGACAAAATATCAGTTCATTTGTAATTATAACTCTATATAAATCTTTTATGTTTTGAAGAAATAGTAAACGTACTGGCTGATTTAAAATGATACTATAAATTGAAGACTTCTACATACATTAAACTAAACCAGTTTTCTCACCTGAGCTTCATACTGAAGAACCCAGGAGCAACTTAGCTATTTGATGAAGTCCACATATTTCATAATTCCCAAACAGAATTCTCCCCTTTTCACTAAAACCAGTTTCTTACTATAATACTGCCATTTCAAAATACTGTTATCACCATCTATCTGGCTCACTCTAGACCCTTTAAGAAAAAGTCTTCCACTCCAAAAATTAATCATCAGGTTTTCTCTCCATATCACACTCCTTGATATTTTTTTGAATATAATAAATTCTCTTTATCTCTACCAGACACATACCTAGAAGAGAGCACCATTATTTTATCATCTTAATGAAATTGTTGGTCTCAGTTGAACTTTCATTAGTTTCCTATTGGCAATGTGGCCTTATCTTAAGATTCGGCTACTGCATGCTTCTGTACACCCCATGTACACTCACCAATTTTGTCCCTCGCACCCTCTACTCCAGCTATACTGGATGATTCCTCACTGATTTCTTTACTTATATCCTTTTTGTATGTCTGGGTGATCCTTAAATGTTCAAGTCCAGCCTATGTCATTTTCTTAAGGATACTGCCTCCTAATTAGACTAGGTTAGGTTCCCTAATTGAAGTTTCCATTGTACTTAATACTATCTTATTAGAACATTTATTGCTTTAAATTGTTTCATGTGTCTTCTTTAAAAGACTGTAAATATCAGAAACCCACAGAAATATCATGATGTTTTTTTATTTCTGTATTTAAGTCCTCAGTACCATGTCTGCACTTAGGAGGCACTTAACAACTGAATTATGACTCTCTTACTTCTAGTTTATATACAAAATAGAAATAATCTTCAACTCCTTACATTTCTGCCTCCAATTTTAGATACAGATTGACCTAAAGATATCTTTAGGTCACATATAATTATAGTCAGCCTTTGAGACTACTTTCTTTCATGTGCCCCAGGGCCCATTGTTTTTAATTTGCCAGGGACCAGCCTCATTCATTTTCCTTTTTCTTTCCTGTAATTTCTATCTTCTTCCACCAAAATCTTTGCTTTTCAACATTGTACTCAAATATTTCCGCATGATTCTAAGAAGAGAATAAATAACAGCAACAACCAAACTCCAAAACCTTTATTTTAACTACCTCCTTGATTAAAGCTGCCAAGCTATATCAACTTTTAAGGGAGGAGAGATATATACACGTGTGCATGTATTCATGCATTTCTTCCAACTTATCACCTCTGTGTCTTAAATCATGATAGTTCTACATGTGATGCTGTAATATAAATTTGGCTTTCCTTTTTATTTCACTTTTTAAAATTGGTGCATTATAGTTGTACAAAATGATGGGATTTGTTGTTACATGTTCATAGATGCACACAATATAATATAATTTAAATTTGGTTTTCATTCATGGTTCTTGGCTTTTAAGTCTGAAAGCTCTTGTTACTTATTAAATCACTACTGCAATAAGCATATCTTTTATTAGACTACATCACCTCTGTTCTAAGTGAATAGAGCAATAAGCATATCTTTCGTTTAAGTATTTGACCATCTGTCCTTGGTTTATAGCAATGAAGATGAAAGACAGTGTTTTGTTATGATACTGGGGGAGCTTTAGGCTTCATAAAGCAAAGAATCTTATCTTTTATCTCCCTTTCACTTGCTCCTTTTTCTCTCAAAGGCAGGCCACAGAAACTAGAATTTCTCTTCATTCAAGGTGGGCCATAGAAACTAATTTTCCTTGCCTTTCTGACTTTCAGGTAGCCATAAAGAAATTCTCTGACCTACCATGGTTGATAGATCAGACAACCCACATTTCAGAAAGAGTCCTCCCCATACCAAGGAAGAAGGAAAGCTACCCAGAAGGGCCAAGAACAATCTGATGAGGCATGCTTTGCTGTTTTCCCTACTCAGTCTTTTGCATTCGAGCATAACATTTTTTGTCTAATCATGTTTCTACACATGCTTTAATCACGCATATGTATAAGTGTCCAATAAAAACCCAAAAGGATGAGGGTTCAGAAAGCTTCTGAACTCATTCACCCACCAGGAGGGTGGTGTATTCCAGCTCCACAGGGATGGAAGTTCCTGTGCTCAGGACCCTTCAGATCTTGCCCCATCTCTCTCTTCTTATGGCTGTGTATTTGAATTTGTTAAAATATCCTTTATGATAAACTGGTGAATGTTCCCCTGAGTTCTTTAGCTGCTCTAGCAAATTAATTAAGCCCAAAGAGGAGGTAGTGGAACCCTAACTTGTAGTTAGTTGGTCAAATGTTCTGGAAGCTTGGACTTGCTCCTGGTGTCAGAAGTGGTAGTAGTCTTGTGGACTGAGCTCTCAACCAGTGAAATCTGACACTATCTCCAGGAACACAGCATTAAAACTGAATTAGACTAGAGGATGTCCAGTTGATGTTCTCTGCAAAACTACCTGCTTGCTTCCTGGTAGGGAGAAATCCTTGCACATTTTTTTGATCACAAAAGTGACTGGGGTTATATACATATCATAGGAGAAATCAAATTTTGAGTGTGATTTTACATGATGTCTTAGAAGATACAAGAGGCATTATTTATTAAATATTTTAGATTATTCTGGTACTGTGCAGAGAGCAGAGTTTAAGAAAATCAGGTGGTGGGTGAATGTTAGGAGGCCAATGACAAAGCACAGGCTAGAGGTGATGCTTACTAAGACTGGATGCTGCCAGTGAAGGTGCTGAGAAAATAGATATATTTGACACATATCGTAATAATAGCTAATATTTATTAAGCACTTGCTATATGCAGCACATTGTTCTAAGTACTTTTGGTAACTTAACATTTTAAATTCTAACAACCTTATGGCATTAGTAACCTTATTTCTATTTTGCAGGTAAGTATATAAAGAGGTGAAAATGGTCGAAGATCATAGAGCTAATCTGACTCCAGAATCCTCTGCTCATAACCATGAGACAGAAGTCTTAGTGGCAGACTGTAAAGGGGTGGTGGGAGAATATATGTGGGACTAATAAGATATCATGTGTAGCTCTGATTTCAGGCTTGTGTGAGTAGACAGAAGGTAGTGCAATTCACTGAGCTTTAGTACACTGCAGGAAGACCAGATTTCCAGGAACAGAGGATGAGTTTAATTTTGAAAACATAAAGCTGTACCTGCTTGTAAAGATCCTCAGAGATCAGGTAATTCAGGAGTTTAAAGCTAAATCCAGAGCTAGAGATATCAATTTGGGAGTCAGTGCATAAAGGACAAAACTCTGATTATGAGGGATGGAAGAAGATAGGGAGATGTAGGTCAATGAATTCAAGGCAGCAGATAAGTATAATGAAAATATCTTGAGATCTAACATACGACATGAGGACCATAGTTAATACTGATTTGTTTTTACTAATTGGGTAGATTTTAGTAGCTCTTGCCTCTCTAACATACACACATACAAAGACTCACAAAAAGGTAACAATGTGAGATAATGATGGATATTTTAATTTGCTTAATTGTAGTAACCATTTTGTTATCTTTATGTATTTCATAGCATCATGTTGTACCTTACATATACATAATAAACTTTTTTTAAAAATCATGGTTGTAACATGGGGCTGTAGCTCAGTGGCGGAGCACTTGCCTAGTATGCATGAGGCACTGGATTCGATCCTCAGCACCACATAAAAATAAACAAATAAAATAAAGGCATTCTGTCCATCTATAACTACAAAAATTTTTTTTTTAAATCATGGTTGTGGATAAACTTACTTGATGAGAAAATATAAAGTGGAAATATAAGAATGTATAGGTTACTAAATATAAGAACGTATAGGTTACTAAGTAAGAAATGCAAATATTGAATTCAGGTAAAGAAAAAAAGGCTGATAAAGGAGATTTACAAAGAGTAAACAAGAAAAAGTAATTCCACGGAAGCCAACTGAAAATAAAGAATGGTAAATAATGTTAGAAATCAAGGAATTTTATTTTTTATCAGGCAAATTTTCAAGCTTAAAAAAGGTAGACTGTTCTATAGTTCCAATGATTTTGAAAGAAAATTCTTCTTTCATAAATGACTGCTGAGAATAAAAAAGAAACTTACCTTAAGGAATGGTCTAAGTTTTTCTATATTACTTAACTGAAATAGTTAAGATTGGAATCAAAAACTTTTGGTCATGAAGGAGCTTTCAATTTTTCAGTTTTTAGTGCAGAAAGCATAAGAGTTAGCAATACATTTTAATTTATATTATATGAAATAGATAATAAAATCATTCTTACCTATATAAAAAAAGATCTTTGGCAAGTCGCTTAGGTCCAATGATTTTGAAGATAATTTCATATGTTTCAAGTGCCTTCCGATGAACTCCACCTGGTAATGCTGGATGTAGACATTGAGCAAGGCGCTTGCCTATAGTCAGCTTTTTGGGTACTACCTGGTACTTTGCATTGTTTTGTAAAACCTTGAAGAAAACATTTTAATGCAGATGAGAAAAATATTTCGTTTTATTCCATTTTCTCGCATGTTATAAAAATTATCATTGTAGGGCATTCATTTTTGTCTGTGACATCAATATATATTTTATTTGAAATTTTAAAAAAATTATTAATTTGCTTAAAAATATATCCATTCCATGTTAACAGAAAGAGCATATTGTTATTGAAACAATACTTGCCAAGACAAATTTATGGAGAGAAGAGGTTATTATCTGTAGTGAGTATTGAATTGAAAATGAGTGTCTTTGCCATGTATTTTAAGATAAATTTCTAAGTGTGCTATGACGCTTGATGTTAATTATTGTAAGACCATACTTTTCCCATATATCCTTTTTAATATTTAGAGCATTCTTAGTTAATAACAAAAACAATTGTAAAATTAAGGGTGTAAGCTGAGAAAATTTTCATCTCAGTTAAAAAGCAAAAAGTCAAAATGAAAAGCAAGGAGATTATCAGTGATGCTACTATAATAAGTGTGGTTTAAACCAGATACATGAAGAAGGATCAATTCAAAGCCAAGCTCCAAGGTCTAAGTGACTATATATAGAGTTGCCTTTGTAAAAAGTACTGAATCACAGCTAAAGCTTATAAAACGTTTCCTTGTTGCTATACACGCATCATTTGGAAAGGATACAACAGTTACTGCTTTCCACTTGCAGTTTTTCATTTTGTTGCCAGGAACTCCAGAACCATATCTGATGCTCAACTAGAAAACTTACTAACCCTTATAGTTAGTTAGCAGCATCTTTGCTTCCCAGTCTTGTGTTTTTATAAGTGATAACAATGATAATAACTCTATTTTTAAAGCTCTGTTTTTTAATTAGAACTTCAAAAGTGCTAAACAGTATGCTTTGAAATAATAAAGTAAAATAGCACTATCAAAATTAATGTTTAGTTATGACTGCATATTCTTTACTTCAAGATTTAGAGAAATCCAATAAGATAAACACAGATTTTTGATTTTTTAATCTTTTAATGAAATGGACAAGATAAACATACCTTGTTAAGTTTTCCAAGTGCTGATATCAAATCTGCCCATTCACTGGAATATTCAAAATTCTTCAGTGCTTTGTCAATTGCAGCTACATAGTTTCTGTACTTGGAGTCACTCAATAACTCCACTTCTTCTGTGTTCATCCTCCCACAGTGTTCAGCTAAAGACTAGTTCTAAACTCATGCAAAATCATTACCTACAAAAGAGTGTGTAGGAGGACTCAAGGTTACAAAGCAAATTACTGAAATGGGTTCATATGGTCCTACTATAAAGGTAATGGCTAACTTTAAAATGTTTCATAAGTTAGAAGTGGTAAAAATTCAGGTCTCCTAGTTCACAGGTGATTGAAGTATTCAAAAAAGACTCAATGATAACTACATGTGCATTCTTTCCTGTAGGGAAACTGGGAAATGTTTGAGAATTTAGGGATACAAAAAAGAAATTTTATGACATTTATTTCAATTTAAAAATCATGTTATTTCTGTCACATTTGTTGATAGAACGTTTTATACACACACACACACACATACACACACACACAGCCTTCTACTTTGTCTTGATGCTAAAATAAATTAAGACTTGTTAGACTGGAAACATCAAGGACATGGGGGGACAATTTTGAAGATCATTTTATTTATTAGGTATCTAGCATGAAGGAACATCAGCTGTATGGGATTAGATTTCCCTTTGAATAAAACTGACCAGAATACGTGGCTTAAAATATGTCCACAAAATATTTGATGTTCCTTTGAAAACACTGTGACTCAATTTTAATGAAAAGAATAAAGAAGACAAGACAATAGATAATAACCAACATGCAATAAAGGCACTTCACTTCAGTTTCCTGTGTGTTTGTGTGATACTGGAGATTGAATCCACGGTTTGCCCCATACTAGGAAAATGCGATGCTACTGAGCTATATTCCCAGCCCTTCAGTTTCCTGTTTACTCTCTTAAATCACTGGGCCAAACCAGCCGCCATATCATGATATACCTTAAGGAACTCTACATAGAGGTCCCTATGGTGAAGAACCAAGGCTTTGTCACAGTCCCTGTGAGTGAGTCATCTTAGAAGTTATCTTCCAACCCCAGCCAAGCCTTGATTTGACTATACACCCAAAAGACACCTTGAATGTCACTTAGTAAGAGACCCCAAAGTCAGAACTACATAGCTAAGTTTCTCAGATTCATGACCAACAGAAAGTTTTCTGTTTTAGATCACTGCATTCTGGGGAAATATGTTACAGTTACACAGCAATAGATAATTAACAGAATAACAACAAGGACTTAATTGAAGCTTAACTGAAAAATCAATGTGGTTTCTCCTCTACATTCTTTGTATCCTGACTTTTAAACACCTGTACCTTTACTGATGGCTATGTTTGTGGATGGGCAGGGAAGTCTCAGACTGAGCTTCGTGGATACCAAAACAATTCCATTGGGGTATAATAATATTTTCAACAAGCAGTTTAAGATACCTGGATATCTCATGCTTGAAAAAAAATGAATTTGCTCAACTGTACAAAAATAAACTTAAAATGGATCACAGATCTGAATGTACCAACTAGAGCTATAAAACTCCTAGAAGAATATACAGGAGTTAATCTTCATGACCCCTTTAAATGTTTATTCGGGTCCCTAAAAACAATATTAAAAAAACACAAGCAAAAAATAAAATATACATTACAACTTCATCAAAGGAGAGCTTCTGTGCTGCAAATGATACCACCAAGAAAGTGAAAAGACAACTGAAAGGAGAAAATATTATCTCCCACATATCTGACACGGTGCTTAAACTAGATATATAAAGAATGTTTCCCAAGATGATGCTAAAAGAACAAAAAATTTAAAAAATGAGCAAGAATATGAATAGACATTTCTACAAAGAAAATACACAAATGCTAAGTAAGTACATGAAGTAACACTCAACATCAATCATCAGGGAAATGCCAATCAAAACTATGAGATAATATTTCACACCCCTTAGGATGGCAATAATAATGATAATGATGATAATAATAATAACAATAGTAGACTATAACAAGTGTTGGTCAAGATATTGGGAAACTGGAACACTCATAAACTTCTGGAGTGAGAACTAACTGATGCAGCTTCTTTGAAAAACAGTGTGATGGTTCTCAAAAAGTTAAACATAAAATTATCACAAGACTCGGTCCAGATCCACCCCCACCGACCTCTGCAGGGCCCAGGTGCACAGCACACCTGGTCCACCCCTTTCCTGGTGGGGCAGATACTCACCAGAGCCTATCCTCTGGTGCAGGACCACCCCTTCTGACCAGTGGACTACTCCAGGAGCCAAGATCCAGCCCAGACTATCCACATCAGCACACAGGGATCCAGGCTCTCAGTAGGCCTGGTTCACTCCTCCCCTGCGAGGCAGACACTGGCAGAGCCAAGCCATTGGCACAGGACCGCCCCTTCTGACCAGCAGAGTACAGCAGGAGGTCAAGCCCAGGGTCCCAGATCCACCCACACCGGCCTTTGCTGGACCCAGGAGCACAGCAGGCCCAGTCCACCCAAGATGGGGCAGACACCCAACAGAGCCTAGCCTCTGGCGCAGGACTGCCCCTTCCAACCAGCAGACTACCATGGGAGGAAAGTGCCCCAAACAAACTAGTACACGATAATAACAAAACCTATAATCTGTGAATTAAATAATGACCTAAATGAGAAAATACAAGCAAAAACTGATCACTCCAACAATGAGATAAGACAACAAATACAGGTAGCAAAAGATTACTGAGAGAGAGAGAGAGAGAGAGACCCTAAAAAAAAAAAAAGCCGAAAATCCTTGAAATGAAGGATACAATAAATCAAATAAAGAACTCAACAGAAAGCATAACCAACAGACTAGATCATGTGGAAGAAAGAATGTCATATAATGAAGACAAAGTATACAATCTGGAAAATAAAGTTGATTACATAGTGAAGAAAGTTAGAAACCATGAACAGAACATCCAAGAATTACGGGACAGCATCAAAAGACCAAATCTAAGAGTTATTGTGAAAAAGGAAGGCACAGAGTTTCAAACCAAAGGAATGCACAATCTCTTCAATGAGATAGTATCAGAAAATTTCCCAAGCATGAAGAATGAATTGGAAAACCAAATACAAGAGGCTTACAGGACCTCAAATATGTAAAATTACAACAGATCTACACCAAGGCACACTATAATGAAAATGCCTAGCATACAGAAAATCTAATCAGAGGAGAAACCAAGTCACATTAAATATCAAAAATAAACAGAAATGGCTGGGAATACAAATCATGTCTCAATAATAACCCTGAATGTTAATGGCTTAAACTCACCAATCAAACTCACATAGACTAGCAGATTGGATTTAAAAAAAAAAGACCCAACAATATGTTGCCTCAGACTCATCTCATAGAAAAAGACATTCACAGATTGAAGGTGAAGGGTTGGGAAAAATCATACCATTCACATGGACTGTGGAAGCAAGCAGGGGTTTCCATCCTCATATCAAATAAAGTAGACTTCAAACTAAAGTCAACCAAAAAGGATAAAGAAAGACACTACATACTGCTCAATGGAACCATATACCAACAAGACTTAACAATTATAAATATATATGCCCCAAACAACAGGGCAGCTATGTTCATTAAACAAACTCTTCTCAAGTTAAAGAGTCAAATAGACTACAACACAATAATTTTGAGTGTCTTTAACATACCTCTTTCATCACTAGATAGATCTTCCAAACAAAAGCTGAACAAAGAAACTATAGATCTCAATAATACAATCCATAACTTAGACTTAACTGACATATATAGAATATTCCAACCTTCAACAAGAGAATATACTTTCTTCTTAGCAGCACATGGATCCTTCTCTAAAATAGACCATGCACTATGCCACAAAGGAACTCTTAGCAAATATTAAAAAGTAGAATATACCCTGCATTCTATCAGATAATGATGGAATAAAATTAGAAATCAATGATAAAACAAGAAATAAAATCCACTCCAACACTTGTAGACTAAATAATATGCTACTGAATGAACAATGGGTTACAGAAGACATCAAGGAGGAGATTAAAAATTTTTAGAGGTGAATGAGAACACAGATACAACATATCGAAATCTCTGGGACACTATGAAAGCAGTTCTAAGAGGAAAGTTTATTGCATGGAGTTCATTCCTTAAAAGAAGAAAAAGTTAACAAATAAATGACTTAACACTACATCTCAAAGCCTTAGAAAAAGAAGAACAAATCTACACCAAAAGCAGTAGAAAGAAGACAGGAAATAATCAAAGTCAGAGCTGAAATCAATGAAACTGAAACAAAAGAAACAATTGAAAAACTTGACAGAACCAAAAGTTGGTTCTTTGAAAAAAAAAATTAATAAAATTGACAGACTCTTAAGCCATGCTAACAAAGAGAAGGAGAGGGAAAACTCAAATCAATAATATACGTGATGAAAAAATAAATATCACAGCAGACACTACAGAAATACAGAAGATAATTAGAAATTATTTTTGAAAACCTGTACTCCAATAAAATAGAAAATTTTGAAGACATCAACAAATTTCTAGAGTCATATAATTTGCCCAAATTGAGATAGGATGATATACACAATTTAAACAGATCAATTTCAAGTGAGAAAATAGCAGATACCATCAAAAGTCTACCAACCAAGAAAAGCCCAGGACTGAATGGATACACAGCCGAGTTCTCTAATTTATTTCACTCTCCAATTTATTTCAGGAAATAGAAAAAGAGGCATCACTTCCAAACTCATTCTATGAGGCCAATATCACTCTGATTCCAAAACCAGGCAGCAAAGACACATCAAAAAAAGAAAACTTCAGACCGATATCTCTCATGAACATAGATGAAAAATTCTCAATAAAATCCTGGCAAATCAAATACAAAGACACATCAAAAAGATCATGCACCATGATCAAGTGGGATTCATCCCAGGGATGCAAGGTTGGTTCAACATACGGAAATCAATAAATGTAATTTATCACATCAATAGCCTTAAAGATAAGAATCATATGATCATCTCAATAGATGCAAAAAAAGCATTTGACAAAATACAGCATCGCTTTATGTTCAAAACACTAGAAAAACTAGGGAACATATCTCAACATTATAAAGGCTATCTATGCTAAGCCCCAGGCCAACATCATTCTAAATGGAGAAAAATTGAAGGCATTCCCTCTAAAAACTGGAACAAGACATGGATGCCCACTTTCACCACTTTTATTTAACATAGTTCTTGAAACACTGGCCAGAGCAACTAGACACACGAAAGAAATTAAAGGGATACACATAGGAAAAGAAGAACGCAAATTGGCACTATTTGCTGATGATATGATTCTATACTTGGAAGATCCTAAAAGTTCCACCAGCATACTTCTAGAACTAGTAAATGAATTCAGCAAAGTAGCAGGATAAAAAACAACAACCATAAGTCAAAGGCTTTTCTGCATATCAGTGACAAATCCTCAGAAAGGGAAATGTGGAAAATTACCTGATTCTCAATAGCCTCAAAAAAATAAAAATAAGAATAAAATACTTTGGAATCAACTTAATGAAAGAGTTAAAAGATCTATATAATGAAAATTACAGAACCCTAAAGAAAGAAATCAAAGAAGACCTTAGAAGAGGAAAGATCTACCTTGCTCTTGGATAGGCAGAATTAATATTATCAAAAGGG
Source organism: Marmota marmota marmota (assembly GCF_001458135.2). Classification (NCBI taxonomy): domain Eukaryota; kingdom Metazoa; phylum Chordata; class Mammalia; order Rodentia; family Sciuridae; genus Marmota; species Marmota marmota. The sequence continues at coordinate 5,848,564 of NW_025999842.1, read as the reverse complement.
CCATACTTCCAAAGCACTATACAGACTTAATACAATTGTGATCAAAATTCCAATGACATTCCTCATAGAAATAAAAAAAAAAAGCAATCATGAAATCCATCTGAAAAAATAAGAGACCCAGAATAGCTAAAGCAATCATTAGAAAGAAAAGTATGTGGCATCACCATACCAGACCTTAAATTATACTACAGAACAATAGTAACAAAACAAAAAAAAAAAAGCATGGTATTGGCACCAAAACAGACTGGTAGACCAATGGTACAGAATAGAGGACACAGAGACAAACCCACAAAATTACAATTATCTTGTGTTAGACAAAAGTGCCAAAAACATGCTTTGGAGAAAAGATAGTCTCTTCAACAAATGTTGCTGGGGAAACTGGAAATCCATATGCAACAAAATGAAAATAAACTCCTATCTATCACCATGCACAAAACTCAACTCAAAATGGATCAAGGACTTAGGAATACAACAAGATACCCTGTGTCTAATAGAAGAAAAAGTAGGCCCTAATCTCCATCATGTGGGATTAGGTCCCAACTTCCTTAACACTCCTGTAGCACAAGAATTAAAATCAAGAATCAATAAATGGGATGGACTCAAACTAAAAAGTTTCTTCTCAGCAAAAGAAACAATCTGTGAGGTGAATAGAGAGCCTACATCTTGGGATCAAATCTTTACCCCTCACACATCAGATAGATGTGTGAGGGGTAAATAAAGAACTCAAAAAGCTAACCAACAAAAAAATAAATAACCCAGTCAATAAAAGGGCCAAAGACCTGAAGAGCCACTTCTCAGAAGATGATGTACAATCAATCAACAAATAGATGAAAAAATGTTCATCATCACTAGCACTTAGAGAAATGCAAATCAAAGCCACTCTAAGATTTCATCTCATTCCAGTCAGAATGGCAGCTATTATACATACAAAAAACAATAAGTGTTGGTGAGGATACGGGGAAAAGGGTACATTCATATACTGCTGGTGGGATTGCAAATTGGTGCAGCCAATATGGAAAACAGTATGGAGATTTCTTGGAAAATTGGGAATGGAACCACCATTTGACCCAGCTATCCCTCTCCTTGGTCTATACCCAATGGACTTAAAAACAGCATACTACAGGGACACAGCCACATCAATGTTTATAGCAGCACAATTCACAATAGCCAAACTGTGGAACAAACCTAGATGCCCTTCAATAGATAAATGGATAAAAAAATGTGGCATATATACACAACAGAATATTACTCATCAATGAAAGAGAATAAAATCAGGGCTGGGATTGTGGCTCAGCGGTAGAGCGCTTGCCTAGCATCGGCGTGACCTGGCTTCAATCCTCAGCACCACATAAAATAAAAGTATTGTGTTGTGTCCATCTACACCTAAAAAATAAATATTAAAAATAAATAAATAAATAAATAAAATCATGGCATTTGCAGGTAAATGGATGGAGTCAGAGAAGATAATGCTAAGTGAAGTTAGCCAATCTTAAAAAAACAAATGCTGAATGTTTTCTTTGATATAAGGAGGCTGATTCATAGTGGGGTAGGGAGGGAGGGCATGGGAGGAATAGACGAACTCTATATAGGGCAGAGTGGTTGGAGGGGAAGGGAAGAGGCATGGGGTAGAATGTGATGATCATTATTATCCAAAGTACAGGTATGAAGACATGAATTGGTATGAATATACTATTTATACAACCAGAGATATGAAAAATTGTGTTCTATATGTGTATTAAGAATTGTAATGCATCCTGTCATATGTAAATAAAAAATTTGAAAAATTATCACAAGACTCAGTAATTCTACTCCTAGGTATAGATCCACCTCCACCCAAATGAAAACATATATCTGCTCAATAATCTTTACATTCTGTGAATGTTCACAGAAGAATTATTAACAATAGCTGAAAGGTAGGAATAATCCAAATATCTATCAAGTGACACATGGATAAATAAGCTGTACTACTGCCAATTTATGGTTTCTATTACTTTCAAAATCTAGATTAAACCATAAACACAAAATAGTCAGAGAAATATATGTTTCACATATAAAAGACTGGCATTCTAAAACAAAGCCAAAACTATTGTAACTAATAAAACATTTAAAAACTAATAAATAGTGTCATATGGAATGAAAGCTAGAATGCATACAAAACAGCATATTTCTAGTTTTGTTTCTGAGAAATCAGAATACAGCAAAGTTAAACTCAGGGGAAATAACTGGATTTTTTCTATATGTATATGTATATATACCTATATAAAATTATGCTAAATCCTAGTCAATAAACCTAAAAATGTACTGTTCTAGTAGTAGATGGAATAATTTTTTCCTCTTAGCAAAATTTCTAGAAGACGATATAATATTCAATTTGAATCTATAAAATATCTGGTACATGAAGAAGATTAATCTGGGAAGCAATTTAGTGATAATTTGTACTAGTGAAAATAGGGAACTGGGTGCAGTGGCACACACCTGTAATCTCAGTGACATAGGAGGCTGAGGCAGGAGGATTTCAAGTTTAAGGTCAGCTTAGTAAGGCCCTAAGCAACTTAGCAAGACCTTGTCTTAAAAAAATAAAAAGGGCTGGCAACTCACCGGTCCAATGCCCTTGAGTTCAATTCCCCAGGACCCCAAAAAAATTTTCTTAAAAAATAGAGTTTGCAATATTATCTCAATAGATATATCCTTTAGGCAAAAATTTTTATTTGATATACAAAAGTCAACTGATAATGACCAGTCAAGTTTGTAACTATTGCATGTTTCCACGGCTATAAAGGTGAGTGAGGCAAGAAATTTGAAATATGTTAGTTACTATTTATTTAATCAAAAATTCTAAATATTTAAATATAATTAAAAAGAGTTCCTACAGTTTAGGATACATGTTACTCTCAGAATATTAAAAGTAAAATCTTATGAAAAGAGCTGAAATATGAGAAAGAACATTCTGTTGAAGCTTTTTTTTTTCAATAACAGAACTGTTTTATTTAACATTTCTTCCTGTCCTCCATTCTATGATTCCAGAATGCTAAACCTCGTGTGCATATAAACCCACCTTTCGCAGCAGACAAGGCAAAAAAGGGAAGGAAAGTGCAATTTTGAACGTAACACCACAGAACCAGAGTGGGAAACAAAGATAGACAGAGGGCAGTGAGTTCCTTGGCTGATGCTCTGCCCACAGACCCTCATCCTGCTCACTGTCTCTGAACAGGAAACATTCAAGAACAGAAACTCCCAGGTGTTAAGTAACTGCCCAACTCTCTTGGTAGCATCCCTCTTCCAATCCCATCTATCCTTGTATCCTAATGAGCTTACTTGAAAACTTAAGAAATTCCACTCCAGTTTACATCCCTGTTAGTTGTCCACCTCCCTTTGAGTTTCAAAACCACAAAATACAAAAACAGAAAAGCAGTCAGTAAGTTTCAAGCCTGCTGAAACCCTTTACAGATGAATCTCCTTCCTTGAAGTCACCTGGACAAACATATGCACAGCTGGAGGCAACAGACTGTGCAAACAGATCCAGCTAGAAATATCTCAGGTACCCAATAAGATCCAGTTATTCCACATCTGTGAATTTAAAGTGATCATCATCCACAGTAGAATAGATGTGCCTCTTGTTGTTAAGAAAATCCACAGCTTGCTTGATTGACGCTAAAGCCATGTGTTGAGGCTGGATCCTGTGATCCTCCAGGTCTTGGGCAAGTCTTAATCAAATTCAGCACCTGGTTTTGAGCCACAGTTGGGTCATTTGTTGGCATGAAGCTATACCCACTGAAGTTTTCTGCTTCCCCCATTCTTGGATTGCTGATAGATATTCTCCCTACTGAGGGCTGGCTGTTGGATTTGCTCAGCACCATGTGCATGTTGACTTCTAGGATACGTGTGGTAAATTTGTTTATATTCTTCAGGGGGATGATCTTAAAGGCTACCAGGTTCTTTTTGTTCTAAAAGGACTGTAGGTGGCCAGCCACTTTTACACGTTTCTGGAGGAACTACAGTTTTTCAATACTGGTGTCATCTGTGTCTACTCCCTGGCGAACATCCATGGGTGCACCTGGCATGTCATCTATTTTGTAAACAATATTGGTTAGAGCCTTCTCGGCATGTCTGATTATTCTCACAAGAGTGACCTATGAAATTTCAATATTCCAAATTTTGAACACTTCGTCAACAAGAGTAACAGAAAGTAGCTGAGATATGGTACAATGTGCTAGGTTTGGGCTCTTGATTTCCTTTTAGCTTGATAAGGTGTGGGTGATCCAAAGTCCCCCAGGGACTGAGCCTAGCTGCTGGCTTCTCCAAAGGTGGCGGAGCTACTATAGCTTTCAAATCCACTATTCCACATATTGGCTGTGATTTCTTTGGGAAAGAAGTCCATAAAGTTCTGGTGTGGTGGGCTTGCTGAACACCTCAGAACTCTGCTGCTGTGAGAGCATTCTCTATTGAAGTTTTATTAGCAGAGCTGCAACATATATATGTGCATATATTAAAAAATAAGATATATATGCATAAATGTGTGTATGTATATGTGTGTGTGTGTGTGTGTGTGTGTATGAGAAAAGATGGTGACTAGAGGACTTGGGACTAAAAGTTTGCTTATGCTTCACTAGTGATTTTAATGCAAATAAAATTCTTCATTATTTATCAGAAGATAAAAAGATGCATCACTTTTTAACTTTTCATCTAATATATAACAGAAATTCCAGTTTTCAGGTATTTTTCCCTCCATATTTTATTATAAAATGGCTTAGATCCATACTTCTCAAACTATCTGAAGTGAAGGAGTCATTATTTCTCCTCGAATCCATTACTGACTGTACTTTTCTAAAATGTAAAACCATGTACTTAGTTGTTGCAGCACAGTCAAAATTGCTGAGATTTCTAAATGTTTCCTTTTACCTCTGGGTTCAACTCATCAAAAAGTTTGTGAAGCGGCCAAATACTATACTTTGAACCACCACTGGCTTAGATCATAATGCAAATATAACATGTCCCATGTTATATCAAAGAAACTTTATACCAGGACTCTTCTGCAGAAAAGTCATGGAATAAAGAAAAAAATGGAATAAAACAATGTTTCATAGAAACCCTAGGACATAAAATAATAGTAAAAAAAAAAAATAGATCTTCCAAGCACTGGGGTTGAAATCAAGTCAGCCTGAGTAAAACTGCAGTTCTAATGTTTACTTAGCATCTGTATGACTCTGAACAAAGAGCTTAAGTTTCTCAAGACTTAGTTTCCTCATCTGTAAAAGGAGGTAAGACCAGTCTCAATGGTTGTCATAATTAAATAAGTAACATATTGAAGTTATCAGAGGGCTCAGCACGTAAAAAAATGCTCAAAACCATTATTGTCACCATTATTTCTTACGAAATCAAAGAAATAACTGAAACAAATATGTTAATTATGAGAGCAAGTACATTATAATTAAGCATTAGATGTGGCTCTGAATTTGGCAGCAAATTGGAAAATTGGACACTCTCTATTCTATATTTGAATGATTTCCTGAATGCAAATTAAAGGGAAGTGTTTACTGCCACATATGCTATCTTACAACCTTATTAGATTATACATACAGTTGGCCTTCTACATCCATGAGTTCTGCATCCATGGAAACCAACCATGGTTGAAAATATCTACAAAAAAACTGCATATTTACCAAACATACACAGAACCTTTTTTGTGGGAGGAAGAGTGCTGGGGATTGAACTCAGGGCCTCTCTCATGCTAAGCTTGAGCTCTACCACTGAACTACACTACTAGCTTCTTACAGGCTTTTGTCATTATTCCCTAAACAATATAGAAATTGTTTTATATGACTTCACATTAGATTACATATTATAAGTAATCTAGAAATGATTAAAAGTTACAAAAGGATGTGTGCAGACTGTATGTAAATATAACATATTTTACATAAGGGACTTGATTATCTACAAATTTTGGTATGGGGTGGCTCCTGGGTCCAATACCCTGTAGATACCAAGGAACAACTGCATTTAATATTCATATGCGATGATCTCTGATAAATGCATGCACCCATAAAACTATCACCACAATCAAGATTTCTCACCACACCTATGATACAGAACATTTTTCTGATTCTAAACATTATTGAACATTTCCATCACCTCCATAAAATGAAACTAAAGTCTCAAACTTATTTCCCAGGAAGTAAAACAAACTACTTAATATAACTACATGCTATAGTTTGAATATCTCCATTAAAAATCATGTTGAAATTTAATCCTCACTCTGAGTTGTAAGAGGTGAAACGAGGTGGGACCTTTAAGAGGTATTTAGCTCAATGGGACTCTGCTTTGTCAATGGATTAATTCATTGGTGGGTTAACAGGTTATCTCCAGAATGGGTCTGTTATAAAAAACAGTTTGATTCTCTCTTGTATGTGACCCTAGCATCACTTGATATCCTGGTTGCCGCAAAGACTCTATAGAGTTCCCACCAGCAATAACTTTACCATCTGTGACTTTGAACTTCTCAGCATCTAGAACCATGAGCTGAAGGTACTTTTTTTTTCAATATTTTTTTTTTAGTTGTAGATGAACATAATATTTCTATTTCTTTAATTTTATGTGGTTCTAAGGATTGAACTCAGTGCCTCCACACATGCGAAGCAGGTGTTCTACCACCGAGCTACAGCCCCAACCCTGAATGAACTTTTATTCTTTTTCAAAAATATTTCATAATGCCTTTTATTTCTGTTTTCTTTCTAAGAATAACATTTTGGGAAATAACTATTCCTATATTTTTAAATGCCTCCCATATGTATAACATGAATGACAAACTTTTATTCTTTATAAATTACTTAGTCTATGGGATTCTAATTAGAATAAGATATATTTCCTGTTTGTATAAATATATCAAAACAGACTCTACTATCATTTATAACTAAAAAGAATAAAATAAACTACTCAGTCTATGGTATTCAGTTATAGCAACATAAAATGGATTAAGACTAGGAAACTTGAAATAAATAAAAAATTGTAATTTTTTTTTTAAAGTGAAACAAGTAAATCAAAATGGCATTTGCAATCTTTCTTCCAGGGGCCATTAATAGCTTTTCTGACTTCATCTACTGTTGCATTTTACAATTTAGTTGCATTTCGTTCTTCCAGACTTATAACTCAAGTAAAGTGGATGTGAATTTTCATAAAACATGATTTATGTAGTGCTGTAGCTCTCAAATACAAAAACCAAGCAAAATAGCTATTTACTGAAAAATAAAAAAGCATCTATATCTCATGGCAAATCAGGCCCTATGAAAATTATCAGGTAGTACAGATCTGTTTCAACTTGACAGTGTAAAAAGCTAAAATTTAAATAAGAAATACTGCATCAGAGCATCTGAATTTCAGAAAGTTCTGCATAAATGGTTATAAAAAGTGAATAGACCTTATTTCATAATTGGCACACAAAGACACTTTGGCTATTTTGTCACTCATTGAAACCTCCTCTTCCTGTCTCCTTTGCATGAGCGAGAGGAAGGAGGAAGAGAGAAAGAAATATTCACTAATCAATTCTAAAGATATATCTAGGAGTAAGTGTTTTTAATTAGCACATGCCCAAAATATAAATGAATGTATTACCACCAACCATTGAGCAACAAGGGAAAAAAAACTCTGTTGATTATGAAAAAGAAGAAAAAAGCTATGCATTAAGTAGATGTTCTTTCCAAATATTTTTGACTAAGTGAAAAATCATCATTTAGTTCTTGTTACCATCTGACAAGTTAATGTGACAGTTATTAAATCTATTTCATTTTGATAAAAAGTTCTGAGTTCAATATTGACAAAATGATTTGTTAAAGATTGTCAGTAAACAATCTTTAGCAAATCATTTATTTAACCAACTCATAACATTGGAGAAAATTCACATAACAAGGCTGATTGGCTGTGCTTAAACTGAGAAACACAAATCTTAAAGAGGTGCTCATCATTGCTTCCTTAGCAAATTTACCTTTCTGACAATTATTTCATAACTTCTTTTCTCAAAACTCTCTCCATCTCTGCTAAAGATCTAGCTTCAAATATAAGAGATGGGTGTAGTGATATACACCTATAGTTCTGGCTACTCATGAGGCTGAGGCAGAGGATCCTTGGAGTCCAGGAGTCCAAGGCCAGCCTAGGCAACACAGTGAGATCTCTTCTCCAAAGAAACAAAACAAAATATAATTAAGGAAACAGAAGCCAAAGGAATGTTCTTACTTTCCCTCTAGTAAATCTACAACCTATCATCACTTATACACCCATATTCTCTACTTTATCTCCTCTTGTGAGAAATAAAGGAAGTGAAGACCTACCCCTTTCTGTATTCTGGAGTTCATCACTGCTTGCCTTCTCAAGGACTCCTCATTAGCTCACTCTTCTTCAATACCAGTTGCTCACTCTCTATGGCCTATCATTCCTTATTACCCTACCTATAAGTCCTGGAACTTCCCAAGGTGAAAACCTGAAATCCACAGCCTTCCTTTGATTTTCCCAGGCTCTCTACCAACCCATTTCTCTCTTCTCTCACAGTAAAACTTCTTGAAACATTTCTCCACACTATTTCATTTCCTTATCTCCTATTCATTCTTCAGTCAGCTCAAAAATATGCCTTATGGTACTGTCCTTCCAGGATATCACATGTAAAAGATCACCAGTGATCTGCATTAGCCAAAGCCAACAGTCAGTTCTGCAGCTTCTCATCTTACTCCTCAGCAGTATTCAACACTTTGTTCTTGGATTCCAGGGCTCTTCACTCTCAAGGTAGGTTCCTATCTTTTAGCCACTCTTTCAGTCTATGTTGGCTCTTCTATTCAGTTTTAAATGCTGAAGTACTTCAAGGCTCAGTCAACAATCTCTCCTACAGGTTATTTCCTCTAGTTATAACTTTAAACAGCATCTATTAACTGCTGTGTCCTAAATTTATAACCACCACCTTTCTTCTTCTATTATTCTAACCAGTTAAAGCTAATTAGCACACTATTAAATTTCACTTCTATTCCTGAGCCTCTATAATCTATCTTCCACAGAGAAGTCAGAGATCTTTTAAAATCATATCCTGTCATTCCTTTGTTCAACACCTATCAATGACTTTCCTCTGAGCTAAGAGTAGCCAAACTTAAATACACCAAAATTTTTGTATTGTAGGCATTTTATAAGTGGTATCTTCTACAGAATTTAGGTCAAGTTTTTATATGACAAATTAATTCCTATACTCCAGTAATAACAAAACCTCAGAGAAGCTTTTTCTGATCAGTCTAAGCCTGAGCCAGGCCCATACTCTTATCATCTACCTAAAATATTATGTGATTTCTTTGCTTGCTCTTGTTAACAGTCTGAAATTGTTCTGTTTTTTTTTGTTTGTTTGTTTGTTATTTATCATCTCTTAATGAAATACAAAAGCTATGAGGTCAGGAGCTTTATCTGACTAGTTCATTCTTGTATCAGCAGTCCCATAATAGTGGCTGATACTCATAGGCCCTTAAATATTTTTTTTTTTATTTTTCACTGTATTAAGGACTGAATCCAGAGTCTTCAGCATGCTAGGCAAGTACTCTGAGATACACTTAAAGCCCTTTTAAAATTTTAGTTTCAAACAGAGTCTCACTAAGTTGTTTAGGCTGGCCTTGAATTTTCTATCCTCCTGCCTCAGCCTTCCAAGTAGCTGGGATTACAAGCATGAACCAACACATTTGGCTCTTCAAATATATTTTGAATAATCTGTTAATGCCAACAGAGTTCACAAACCATTTTGGTTTGTTTTCTCAGAGAAAAACTTAGTGGAAAAAAGCACACTACCACTCTTCCTAACCACTGTAGCCACACTTGACCTCACTCCTTTATTAGATTATATTCATATGGCTGTTAAGTACGTTAAAAAAACTAACAGATTCACCTAAGAACACCTACACAAACACCTACACAAATACCCAGTTACTTGAAAAAAGAAAGGACCTATTCATTTTCTTAAGCAGAACCATGTAAATGTGGAAGATGTAATGTCATTCTGACTTTTGTGAAAGAAAATAAGGTATATTATGAAGTGTGATACATCCATATTATTATGACACATAGTAATTTCAAAATTAATTACATGCAAATCTTTTAAAGTTCACCATGCTTTTATTTCTAATTGATAATAATTGTGCATATTTATGTGGTACAATGGTATTTCAATACATGAATGCAATGTGTAATAATCATTATCAGGGTAACTGCCATATGTATCACTTTAAGCATTTATCATTTCTTTGTGTTAGGAAAACTCAAAATCTTTTCTACTAGTTTTCTTGCAAAATACAATTAATTGCTAAGTATATTATTTACATGGTTCTGTAAGAACATTTACATGATTCTGCTTAAGAAAATAAATAGGTCCTCTCTTTTTTCAAGTAACTGAGTATAGCACATTTGTATTCCTACTGTGCTACAGAATATTGGAAATTATTTTCCCTATCCATGTGCACCCCTGTATCTGATTACCTGCTAGCCATCCCCTTTACCACCCCCGCCGGTGCCATACCCTCCACCTCTGGAAACTACTATTCCATTCTTGACTTCCATGAAGTCAATTTTTTCTTAGCTTCCACATGTAAATAAGAACACACGGTAGTTGTCTTTCTCTGCCTAATTCATATACTGTCTCCCAGGCTCATCCAAGTTGCAGCCAGTGACAGGATTTTCTATGACTGAATTAAATTCCATTGTGCATGTCTACCACATTTTCTTTATCCATTTTTCAGTCAATGGACACCTAGATTGATTCTCTTATCTTCTCATTGTGAGTAGTCCTGAGTTAACATGAAAAGTCAGATAACTGCTTTGACATAATTCACTCTTTCCTTTGGATATACCGCAAATAGTGTGATCACTGTATAATATGGTGGATCTATTTTTAGTTTATTTTTAAAGATTTCTATACTACCTGGGTGCAGTGGTGCATGCCTGTAATTCCAGAAGCTTGGGAGGCTGAGGCAGGAGGATCGAGAGTTCAAAGCCAGACTCACCAAAAAGCAAGGTGCTAAGCAACTCAGTGAGACCCTGTCTTTAAATAAAATACAAAATAGGGCTGGGGATGTGGTTAAGTGGTCATGTGCCCCTGAGTTCAATCCCTGGTACCCTCTGGCCCCCAAAGAAGATTTCTATAGTGTTATCTACAGTGGCTGTACTAATTAACGTTCTCACCAACGGTATATAGGGTTTCTCTTTTTCCATATATTTAACAGCATTTGTTATTTTTTGTCTTTTTGATATAATCATTCTAACTAGGGTGAGATAACATTTCACAGTAGGTTTAATTTGCATTTCCCTGATGATTAGTGAGGTTGACCACACTTTTTCACATGCTTTTGGGTCAATTATTTATCCTCTTCCATAAATGTTTATTTAGATCATCTTTTTTTCTTTGTTTGGTACCAGGGATGGAACGCAGGGGCGCTTAACCACTGAGCCATATTTCCAGCCCTTTAAAAAATATTTTTAATTTTTATTTTTTAAATATTGTTTAATTTAATTTTAATTTGTTCTTTTTAGTTATACATGACAGTAGAATGTATTCTGCTGACATATCACATAAACATGAAGTATGACTTCCCATTCTTGTGATTGTACTACAGAGCTCTAACAATGAAAATGGTATGGTATTGGCACCAAACAGACATGAAGACCAATGGAACAGAATAGAAGACACAGAAACAAACCAAATCCAAATAAATACAGTTATCTCACAAATATACATTGGAGAAAAAATAGTCTCTTCAACAAATGGTGTGGAAAAACTGGAAATCCATATGCATTAAAATGAAATTATACTCCTTTCTCTCACCCTGAACAAAACTCAACTCAAAGTGGATCAAGGAGGTAGGATTTAGACCAGAGACCCTGTGACTACTAGAAGAAAAAAGTAGGCCCAAATATCATCATGTCTGCTTAGTAACTGAATTTCTCAACAAGGCTCCTAAGGCACAAGAAGTAAAATCAGGAATCAATAAATGGGATGGTATCAAACTAAAAAGCTTCTTCACAGCAAAGGAAACAATCAAGAACATGAAGTCTACAGAATGGGAGATAATCTTTGCCACCTGCATCTCAGATAGAGCATTAATCTCCAGTATATACAAAGAATTCAAAAAACTTAACACCAAAACAAAACAAGTAACCCAATCAATAAATGGGTAAAGGAACTGAACAGGCACTTCACAGAAGAAGAAATATAAATGGTCAACAAATATATGAAGAAATGTTCAACATCACTAGCAATTCGAAAAGTGCAAATTAAAACTACACTGAGATTCCATTTCACTCTAGTCAGAATGGCAATTATTAAGAATACAAACAAAAACAAATGTTGGCAAGGATGTGGGGGGAAAGGTCCACTCATACATTGCTGGTGGGACTGCAAATTGGTGCAACCATTCTGGATAGCAGTATGGAGATGCCTCAGAAAACTTGGAATGGAACCACCATTTGACCTAGTTATTCCACTCTTTGGCATGTACCCAAAGGACTTAAAAATCAGCTTACCATAGTGATGTGGTCAAATTAATATTCATAGCAGCACAGCAATTCACAATAGCTATGAAACCAGCCTAGGTGCCCTTCAACAGATGAATGAATAAAGGAAATGTGGTACATACACACAATGGAGTATTACTCAGCCATAAAGAATGAAATTATGTCATTTGAAGGTAAATGGATGAAACTGGAGACTATAGTTAAGTGAAATAAGCCAGTCCCCCCAAAACCCTAAGGCTGATTGTTCTCTCTGATATGCAGATGCTGACTCACCCTAGGTGGTGATGGGGGGTGAAGTTTCACCAAATTAGACAGGGGGAATAGGTGGAAAGCAGACAGCAATGGGAAAGACAGTAGAATGAATTGGACATAACCTTCCTATGTTCATATATGAATGAATACACAACCAGTGTAACTCCATATCATATATTTTCATTTTGAGACAAGGTCTTGCTAAGTTGCTTAGGTCCTTGCTAAATTGCTGAGGCTGGTTTTCAACTAGTGATCCTCCTGCCTCAGCCTCCTGAGATGCTGGGATTAGAGGTATATGCCACCACACTGGGCTCATTTGTCTATTTTAAAATGTGATTGTTTTTATGTTAAATACCTCATATTTTGGATATTAATCTCTTGTCAAATGAACAGTTTGCAATTATTTTCTCCCATTTTACAGACTGTCTCTAAACTCTGTTATTTCCTTTCCTGTGCAAGAGATTTTTAGTTTGATGTACTCTCATCTGTCAGTTTTTGCTTTTTTTGCTTGCGCTTTTGAATTTTTGCTCAAAGAATTTTTTGCCAAGGTCACTGTCCCGAAGAGTTTTTCTATGTTGTCTTCTAGTAGTTTCATTGTTTGGGGTCTTACATTTAAGTCTTAGATTTTTTTATATCTTTGTTTATTTATTTTTATGTGGTGCTGAGGATCAAACCCAGTAACTTATATGTGAGCCACAACCACAGCCCCTCTTAGATTGATTTTGAGTTGATTTTTTAATGCAGTTTTCTAATATTTTAAGATAGTACACTATGATCAAGTGGGTTTCATCCCAGGGATGCACGGTTGGTTCAACATACGCAAATTAATAAATGTAATTCACCACACAAACACAATTAAGAACAAGAATCACATGATCATCTCAATAGATGTAGAAAACACTTTTTACAAAGTCCAACACTCACTGGTGTTAAAAGCATAGGAGAAACTAGGGATAAAGGAACTTACCTCAACATTATAAAGGCTATATATGACAAACCCAAAGCTACCGTCATAATGAATGGTGAAAAATTGAGTGCATTTTCTCTAAAATCAGGAACAAGATAAAAATGTCCACTCTCACTATTATTGTAATACAATTTTTAAATGCTACCCAGGCAAGAGAAGGGAATTAAAGTAATAAAAATAGGAAAAAAAAAAGAAGTCAAAAATCTGTTGATAACATGATTCTATATCTAGAAGAGAACCCCCTCAAAGAAAAACTCTCCACCAGAAAACTTCTAGAGCTGATAAACAAATTCAGCAAAGTAGCAGAATACAAGATCAACATTTATAAATCAATAGCTTTCCTTTAGAATAAAGAATTTGCTGAGAAAGAATTCTGGAAAACTATTCTATTTACAATAACCTTTAAAAACAACCTTGGGAATAATCTTACTAAGAAGGTGAAAGATCTCTACAAAGAAAACTATTAAACACTGAAGAAAAAAATTGAAGCAAATCTTAAAAGAGTAAAAGACCTCCTATGTTCTTGGAGAGGCAGAAGTAATATTTTCAAAATGGTCATATTACCACAAGGGTTTTATAGATTAAGTGCAATCCCCATTCAATGCAAGAGACATTCTTCATGGAAACTGGGCAGAGTGGGGGTTGAGGGTAGAAAGAAGTCCTTAAATTCATTTGGAAGAATAAAAGACACAGAATAATCAAAGCAATACTAAACAAAAAGAGAGACTAAAATGGAACAAATGGAAGCATCAAAATACCTGACCTCAAATTATACTATAGAGCTTAGTAACATAAAAAGTATGGTACTGACATTGAAACAGACATGAAGATAGTAGAACAGAAAACAGTGACAAACTCACATAGATATAGTCAGCTGATACTTGACAAAGGTGCCAAAAATATATATTGGAGAAAAGATGGTCTTTTTAACAAATGGTGCTTTGAAATTTGGATGTCCATATGTAGAAGAATTGCTACCGCTCACCCTACACAAAAGTCAAGTCAAAGTGGATCAAAGATCTAAGAATTAGAGCAGAAACAGTGAAACAGCTAGAAAAAAACATAAAGTTAACATTTTGACATATTGCTACCGGCAATGACTTCCTTAACAAGACTCCTAAAGCTCAAGAAATAAAACCAAGAATCAATAAGTGGCACAGCATCAAATTAAAAAGCTTCTGCATAGCAAAGGAAATAATAATGAGGAGAGAGGGCCTATAGAAGGGAGAAAAATTTTGCCAACTACTCCTCCAACAGGGGATTATTATCCAGAATACACAAAACTCAACAACAACAACAATAAAAAAACCCAAAAAAATCAATATATAAATGGCCAAAGAATTAAACAGATGTTTCTCAAAACAAACACAATTGGCTAACAAATATATGAAAAATGTTCAACATACCTAGCAATCAGAGAAATGTAAGTGGAAACTACATTGAGATTTCATCTTAATCCAGTTAGAATGGCAATTAGAAACACTACAAATATTAATGCATGCTTGTGAGGATGTGGGGAAAACGTACACTCATGTATTATTGGTAGGACAGCAAATTAGTACAACCAACATGGAAAGCAGTATGGAGATTCCTTCAAAGACTAGGAATGGAACCACCATATGACCAAGGTATCCTACTCCTTGGTATTCATCTAAAAGAACTGAAATAGGCATGCTATAGTCATACAGAAACGCAAATGCTTATAGAAGTACATTTCACAACAGTGAAGTTATGAAACCAGCTCAGGTGTTCATCAACAGGTGAATAAATAAAGAAAACATGGTATATATCTACACAATGGAGTTTTACTCATCCATAAAGAAGGAAATTATGGCATTTTCTGGTAAATGGATGGAACTAGAGAACATCATGCTAAGTGAAATAAGCCAGACTCAAAGTGAGGAGTCAAATTTTTTTTTTCATATGGAAAAGCTAGAGCAATTAAGGAGGGTTAGATGCCATGAAAATAGAGAGGAGATTAGAGGAGCAGAGAAAGGAGATTAAAGGGGAGGGAAGAGGGATGGGAAAGGGAGGAATAGTGGAGTAAAATATATGTACAAATTATCCTATGTACATATATGAATATCCCACAATGAATTCCACTTTTATGTATATCTATAAAGCACCAATTAAAAAAATAAACAGAAGTAAGACCTGTAGAGTACGAAGAGAAGGAAAAAAAGGAAGTACTGGGGACTGAAATGGAACAAATTATGTTCATGCCTGCATGGTTATGTCTTTGACAAACCCCACTATAATGTATAACTAAATGTACTAATCAAACATCTTAAAATTCTGTGATTTTTAGTACACATAAGCAATATGAAAAAAATGATTTAGAAAATAGAAAACTGAATGTAAATTCACCTAAATCATTTATTAACAGGTAACTAGGATTCTACTTTAAGAATCAAATGGTAAATAGCTATGTAACACATGTCCATGAGTTAGAAATTATCATTCTGCCCACAAAACACACTAGTCATATAAACCCTTGTCTATACAATATTCAAGATGATGATGATAATAATTAGACTGAAGCTGACTTAATTATTCTGTGTCAGGTAGTATGCTAAACCTTTCCATATAAATTATTCATGTAATGTTCACATCAAATCCATGATGGAGATAAACTCATGAATTCATACACATATACAGAAATTAGTGTCTGAGGTTCTTCAAAGAGTAAGAAGAACCAGGAAGATATCTAGCAGGCTGACTCCTGAAACTGGCCCTTAATCAGTATCTTTCTGAACTACTTTTCCCACATCTCTTAATTCTTTCTTCTGGAATACTCTCTCTTTGCTTATTCATTTTCCAAAAGCCTGTTCAAGCTATTTAGACTTTTTGTTTTAGTGACAGTGCTTTCTTTTTCTACTGCATTTTTCTAAAAAAACATAACAAAACCCTATAATTTATGCAAGTACATACTGTTTTATCATTCTTCCTAAGTCCCCAATTTAAGTACAGGGGCCAAAACTCAACTCTGAAAAATCCAAATGGCTGACTGCTCAGTACTGATAGTGCTTAGGTTAAACTAAAACCTAAGGTAAAATAATTAAAATATGGAAGGGGGTTTTGTTCTTTAATGCTCTGTAAAGCACTGATTCTAATTCAATCAATCAGATGGCAAGGGGGAAATACATACATTATTAACAAAAGGACAATGTACTCCCCTGACAAAATAATTCTGAAGAAGTAAAAATATGCTTCCAAGTGAAATGAAATCCTAGAGATACTGCAGGTTAGGATGTGCACCCCAAAAGAGCATTATAGGTGAGATGGTTCCCAAATTTAGGATGCACAGGATAGCTGTGAAATTCCTGGTAGAGCAGAGGTATGCTTCAGTTTATAGGTCTACTATTAAATGTTAGGTAGCACTTAGACATGAACAGTGGATCAAGAATACTTGGTACAGAACAAACTGGTTAATCAATAGCCCTGCTTCAGTGGTACCACGAGGTCTGACAAGATGGCTATTTCAGGACCCTTGCCTTAGCTCTTACATCACTGGAGGAAGATAGATGAATTCAGGGGGTGGGAACCAAAGGGCAAGAGTAGGTTTGCTCAAAAGGGTCTAATTGTTAAAGAAGATCCTACACACACAATACAGACCAGAGTCCCAGACCAGAAAAATAGGATGATTAATACTGGAGCCCACTGACCATAAATTCTGTAAAACCAGTTCCAATTAGGATTTGTCACCCAGGTGAAGATGACCAAGAATTGCTCATAGGTTGTTGGTTAATGTAGTTTGTCAATCCAGAGCCGAGAGGTGATACTTGGGCAATCTCTCTCCTACCTCAATAAAATCTGGGGCACAATGAAGTGAGTTGTCTGCTTTCCTCTCAGAGAGGACCCACTCTCTCCCTGAAGGGTGCTTCCCCCCACTTCTTTCTCTTCTAATAAACTTCATTATGCTTGTACTAAGTCTTGTGTCTTACTTTAAAGCCTCTCAGGTGAAGATACAGAGTGAGAAAACAACATAATCTCCATGAGATCAGATCTTAGTTATCATTAAGCATCCAAAGTATGATTTATAAGACCTAATAAGACAGTTCTTTTTTTCTTCCTGGCACAGAGATGTAATTCATGAGAGTTGATCATTAGGTAGGGTCAAAATAATAGTTCAGAAAATAAAATTTTCAAATAAGTTTCATACATTTTGGTGAAACCTGCAAACATCACTGATAGGTCAATTACATACATGGTCTAATAGTGTTAAGTATATTCACATTATTGTGCAGTCAATCTCCATAACTGTTTGTTCTTGTAAAACAGAAACTTTCCATTAAACATCCCCATTTTGTCCTCCCCAAGCTTCAAGCAACCATCATTCTTCTATCTGTTTTTATGAATTTGACTATGTTAGATATCTCATATAAGTGGAACCATACAGTATTTGTCTTTTCATTATGACTATCCTGTTTCATTTAGCATAATGTCCTCAAGATTCATTTATGTTGTAATACGTGTCAGAATTTCCTTCCTATAAAAGGAAGGAAATTCTCAAAAAGGCTGAATAATATTCCACTCTACACGCATACTGTCTTTTGCTTATGCATTTATCTATCAATGTACATTTAGGCTGTTTTCACCTGTTGATTATTATGAATATTGCTGCTATGAACGTGGGTATGCAACTCTCTCAAGATTCTGCTCCCAATTCTTTTGGATATATATCCAAACATGGGATTCCACGATCACAGGGTTCTTTTATTTTTAATTTTTTTGAGGAACTATAATAATGTTTTCCATAGGAACTACACCATTTCACATCCTTATTAACAGCACACAGGAAATTCTAATTTCTCTACATATTTACAAATGTTTGTTATTTTGTTGTTTTGCTTTTATAGTAGCCCTCTTAATCGGTGTAAGGGGTAACTGTGATTTTTATTTGCATTGTGACCTTGAGCATTTCCCTGTCTTTTTCCTGGTAATGGAGACTGAACTCAGGGGTGCTCTACCACTGAGCTACATCAATAACCCTTTTTATATTTTGAGATATGGGAGAGGAGTCCCTAAGTTGCAGAAGTTGGCCTTAAACTTGGAAACTTGCAATTCTTCTGCTCCAGCTTCCTGAGTTGCTGGGATCACAACTGTGCACTATCATGCCCAGCAACTCTGAGTATTTTGTTAGTTTACTGGCCATTTATTTATCATCTTGGGAAATATGTCCATTCTATTTAAGTCCTCGGTCTATTTTAAAACTGGGTTTTGTTGTTATTATTGAGTTGTAGGAGTTCTTTATGTATGAGCATTAGCCTCAGGTCTTTTCACTGTTGTGTCCTTTCATGCACAGAAATTAAGTTTGCTATGTTCTATTTGTCTATTTTTGCTTTCACTGTCACATCCAAGAGATCATCACAGAGCTCAATGTCATGAAAATCTTAAATGAGTTTTATAGTTTTAGGTCTTATGTTTAGTTCTTTAAACATTTAGAGTTAATTTTTGTATATAGTATAAAAGAGTCTAATTTCAATCTTTTGCATGTGGATATCCTGTTTTCCCATTGCTTTTGTTTGAAGAACTGTTCATTCCCTGTTGGGTGGACATGCACCCTTGTTGACGACCATTTGACTACACACATTCAAGCTTATTTAGGAGTTCTCCTATTTCATTGATCTATCACACTGTTTAGATTATGGTAACTTTGTAATATGTTTTTAAAGTCATTTATTAATAGTCTACCTTTATTCCTTCTGTTTACATCTCAACTTATCTGGCTAATACCTACTCAGCATTCAGGCCTCAGATTTTATCCACTTAGAGAAATCTTATCTGGTCAGATATATACCTCCTTCCTATGAATGTCCATTACATACTCTACTTCTTCTGTCCTAGAAGTTACTTCGTTTTATTGCAATTTAATTGTGATTCTCAGGGGTCACAATTCCTATGACAGAAAGGCTTAATCTATTATTAAAGCTTCCACATCCCTTGCCCCCTGAAAAGTGCTTGAATAATACTGAAAATCAATAAACATTACAAAAATTGAATGATGAAACAGAACATGCTCAGCTGGTAAAAAAGGATAAATAAAATTTAAGCACTGATTTTGAAAATGTTCAAGATACACAAACTAAAAAAAGCAAGATGCAAGATAGTGCTTATAATATGCTCTCATTTATATAAAAGAGGGAAATATACATTAATTTGCATATGCATGATCTGTCTCTAAAAAGAATATACAAGAATAATGAATCTTATTACCTTCTGAGGGATAGGTAATAACTGGGTAGATGAAGGCAAGGTAGAAGCAGCCTTTTCACTACATACTTTGAATACTTTTAAAGTCACATGAATTATTCCCTACTTATGGTAATAAGTTTAAAATTTAGATGAGTGAATGAATGATATACCCAAAGAACATGAAGTAGTAGCTGTGCAATTTATGACATTTCCTCTGTTCACCACATAATAACTGAAAATTAAGATCTATATCTTAAGTGCTGAACTCAGAAACTAGATTCATGGAGTCCATATGACATAGAAGATAGTTTGCCCCAGAATGGGTGATGCAAGAAACATCGAAGTGGAAGCTGCAATGTCTTTTACTTTGATTTCATTAGTATTCTACTTATTCAGACAGGCCAGCAGTAATTTTGTGTGGGAAAGAACTGCACAAGGGTGTGAATATCAGGAAATGAGGATCAATAGAAGCCAGTATATGAATGTGACTAAATAATAAGCAGTACATATTTCTCAATATGCAATATCTATACTACTCATTGTGAATTTGAAAAGAATATTCAAAAGATATTGAACTGAGACTTCCCACCAACTGCCGGAACTTGCTAAACACATGAGCAAGGTGCTGTGGAAGTAGATTCTCCAATCCTAAACAAACCTTCAGATGCCCGCAGCTCTAGCCAATGTCAGACTGCAACCTCATAAAAACTTAAGCTAGAACTTCACAGTCAAATAACTCCCTCTTCTCTCTTGACAAACTGTGAAATAATTGTTTGAAATCACTACAATATGAGATAACTTGTCACACAGCAATACATGAAAAAGTTTATTCTCAAATAATACTTTCCTTTGAAAAACTTCTATAACCTAAAAGGACACTGTATAAACAGTAGTTATCAGATTTTATAAAATTGAAATCATCAAGTTATAGAACCAGGTAGGCTTGGAGCATAGTGCTTTGAAGACAGCCTTGCAGTAAAATGTTAGATGCTATAAAAATGATTATGTTGCTGGAACCCCTTTTTCAGATTCAGAGGTAAACTCCTAAATGGTGGTAACACTGTATACAATATGCATATAATTTAAATATACATATTTTTTTACAAAAATGACCAGAGATGAATTTAAAGTAAGTACTACATTTTACTTTTTTTGTTAGGAAGAGAAAAACTTCTTTTCAGGAAATTTGAAAATTGAGACACAAAATGTTAAGACGTGTCAATGTATGGAAAAGTCACTGTGCCAGTTAGATCATATAAAAACAAACAAAAACATAATCAATGGTCTGGGATGGCATTTGTGGTATATAAAAAACTCTAGAACATGTATTTGGAAAACTGAATGAGAATAACATATTCTAAGGATTTCAGATAGCTGATATTTTATAGCACCTTTTCATAAACAAAAGCAACTGAAAAATGTAGGGCCATTTTACCTGTATAATGCAAAGGACTAAGACTGCTATGCTTTCATACTTTTTCTGATTAGTCAGTTGTCACTCCTTTTTTTTTTTTTTTTTTTTTTTTTTTTTTT
>NW_025999842.1:5679462-5825640 GCF_001458135.2 Marmota marmota marmota | reverse complement strand
AGTTGCCAGTATTTTCCTTTTTTTTTTTTTTTTTTTTTTTTTTATTGGTTGTTCAAAACATTACAAAGCTCTTAACATATCATATTTCATACATTAGATTCAAGTGGGTTATGAACTCCCATTTTTACCCTAAATACAGATTGCAGAATCACATCGGTTACACATCCACATTTTTACATAATGCCATATTAGTAACTGTTGTATTCTGCTACCTTTCCTATCCTCTACTATCCCCCTCCCCTCCCCTCCCATCTTCTCTCTCTACCCCATCTACTGTAATTCATTTATCTCCTTGTTTTTTTCCCATTCCCCTCACAACCTCTTATATGTAATTTTGTGTAACAATGAGGGTCTCCCTCCATTACCATGCAATTTCCCTTTTCTCTCCCTTTGTATTTTTTTTAGAGACAAGGTCTCACTGAGTTGCTTAGTGCCTTGCTTTTGCTGAAGCTGGCAACTCCTCCTGCCTCGGCTTCCTGAGCCACTATAGTACACTTTTAAATTTACAATAACACTTTATTTCTGGATTCTGGATTGCACAGGTAGAATTACAAGGAATTTTCAAAACCTCATTATCTCAAACTTTGGGCCACCAAAAATGGAAGATGATTCCATGGAATAAGAGGACTGCGCCAAGTGAGAAAGTTACTCCCTCTTCATTCTTGTTCAATTCCTCTAACTGAATTAAGAAGAAAGTCGCAAGTTTGGTGCTAGGATATTATCAACACCATTGAAATTCTGGCTAGATTCCCTTTTAAACAATGAACAGAGTCTCAGGCTTATAGCCTTTAGAGAGCAATGGTTTCTAGCTAGAAACTAACAGTGTTTTGTTTTCATTATTTTTACCAACTGTATCTTACCTTCTGTTTATGGCAAATGCTACCTGCTTTTAATTCATAGTTATTTCAAGTTTCTTTTAAAGATAATTTTCATAATCACATTGATGTAAGGAAATGGTATATAGGAAGTATGCAAATATGGTTAAAATCTGGAAGATGATATAACAATGACTTAAGCTTCAGAAATAATTATTCTTTTGGATAACAAGTTCTTTCTAAATGTATGTCATTGGTTTAGCTATTGTGAAGGACAGAGTAGAATACTTAAAATATATATAAGAAAGTCAGAAGAGGAGGAAATTATTTCAAAATAAGGTAATTAATATATCCACAGAAAAGGTGGCATTTTTAGCTAGGACTTGAAAGACAGCTATAATTTAGATATGGTAAGAATTTTAAGAAAGCAAAATATAACAGTATAGGCATGATTGTTGGCACATTCCAAATCCTGGCTACATGCTCATAGATTGAAATGTACCATAAAATGGGTGCATACTATTGTATGTAAGTTTTTCCTCAATAAATTTGATACTATCTTTGATATAAACAATGAAATGTCACTGAGGTTTCAGGCTTAGAGAGCTTGGGAAGGAGGAGACAAATGAAATAAAGAGAAAAGGGAAATCACAACTTTGAATCAAAAGCATTTATTTTCATATAACAATTCTCAATTAAAGCTATTAGCAATTAGCTTTACAATAGAAAAATATTAGTCTTATAGTTCTACATATTAGTTTTATTTCAAGGAGAGAACTTACTGGATTTAAGACTTATCTATTAAAATTAAATGTTATTCCCACCCCTCCCCTCAAACAAATCTATACATTGATAGCACTAACCCATAATAAAGTTAACAAAGAATAGACAGAGTATCTACATGGGTCATATACTAATGATACCTAATATAGTTTAGAAAAATAATTTAAGATTGTATTCAACACTTGTATACTGTTTATATGCAATTTAGAAATAACTGACTCATGGGGCTAGGGATATAGCTCGGAAGTTAGAGTGCTTGCCTCACATGCACAAAGCCGTGGGTTCAATCCCCAGCACCACAAAAAAAAAAAAAAAAAAAAAAAAAGAAAGAAAGAAAGAAAGAAAGAAAGGAATAACTGACTCACAATTTGTTTTAACCTTTCTTTGATGGCCTAAACTCTTGAAATTATGTAGGTATTAAATACTAAGTTTTAAGAATTCATAGCTAGAAAGAGAAATCATCATGATAAAAGTAATGTCACTATCGTCATTATCAACAAGTCTACTTGTTGGCACCTTAAAATGCCAATCTTAATAAAATCAATAAAACTATAAAAATGAAATTCAGAAAGTGAATTACAGTTAAAGAAAAGCATCAATAGACCAAAAAAGAAGATACTCTTTTGCCATAAAATAAAGCATTAAGACTCACAAGAGACATGTGTGCATACTTAATATTTTACCATGGAAAATATAATGATTTTGTTATAGCAATGAGTTGTAACTAGATCTTTATGCTCTACAAAGCTTAAATTGACAACAAAAAGGCATAATGCATGGAATTTTACAATTGATAGTGGATACAGTTCAAGTATAATGATTTTCAAATTGGTTTTCTATGTAATTATATTTTAAGAGATGTTAACATGTCAGTCATGAGAAAACAGGCTTTCTGCCAAGGTAAATTTAGGAAATGCTATAACCTTCTCCTGGAGATTATATACATGTAAGTATAGCAGTAAAAGTTTTTAGGAGTCTGCCTTTATAAGCAAATCGAAATTAAATTTAATCCAGTAAGTTCCCAAATCATTTGTTATGGAAAATTCTTCAGGAGAAAGAAGCCTAGTAATTGCTTTGTATTGTGTTCAGGGGAAACATCAGTTTGGAAAATCCTGGTCTTTCCAAATTCCCTTTAATATAAAAAACTGAAGCCTAGCATGTGCATGGCCATGGATTTGATTCCTAGCACATGCAAAACACACACACACACACACACAGTCAAACAAAGAAAAAAAAAACAATGTCTACAATGGATTATAGTGATAAAAAGCATGAATTCCTGGGCTCCGTCCTAGCACTTCCCACCCTCACCTAAAAAAAAAAAAAAAAAAAAACCAAGAAACAAAACCAACCAACAAACCCACAAAAACTAAGGCCTAGGGAAATCACACCTGGTTGACAGTATAATGAAGAACTTGAAGCTCATCTCTTCATCTTCAGACCAGAGATCTTTCCACTTCAACTACAAAATGGGACTCCTTTGACTGCACAGTCAATGTTAATTGATAGCATTAAATTTACATCTTATATTTTATCATCATGTTTTCTGATTTGTGTATTAACCAAGGTGTTTTTAATTCTTTCTTCAAAAGATTGGGTCCCTGGGTTGGGATTAGAGCTCAGTGGAAGAGTGCTTGCCTAGAATGTGAGGCACTGGGTTTGATTCTCAGCACCACATAAAACAAAATAAAGGTCCATCAACAAATAAAAATAAACTTTAAAAATATTTTTTAAAATTGGGTCCCTAATAATGAAGTCTGCCTGGGGATTAATTAATGCTTAGCAATTCTGAGGAGTGATTAGGCTTGTCTGAAAGCAATCACTAAAATAAGGCACTTGGACTACCTGTGGTTGTATTTGACAAAACTTTTGTGTTGGCCATGAAGCAGTGACTTAGTACATGTTGCTGACATGTTATTCATAGAAGGCTATATTAATATTTACAAATAAAATTAAAATATAAGAATTTATGTCTGCATTATCAAAAGCCAACAACATCAAAACAAATTTCTTTCCTCAGTAGTTCAAGGCCTATGTTTTCTATATTTTGTTGTAAACCAAAATGTTTTTCATTGTTTTAACTACAGTCTCTAAATCAGGCTTTTTCAATCTTTATCTTTCTTTAACTCCATAGAACTCTAAGATAATGTAAGATTAATCAAAACACTACTCACTTAGCTTGAGAGAGAGAGAGAGGGAGAGAGAAAACGAACGAGAACACTTGTTCGGGCCCCCTCAGGGTAGAAGAATGGAGGAAAAGGAACAAGTAACTATTGTTATGTTGCAACTTCAAAAGAGTTTGGAAATCAAAGGTGAATAATTGTTAACAACTTCCGTATGACTATTCCGGCTTCCTCTTAATAAACTTCTGTACTCCTTTCTAACCCCTTACTTGGGACCATTGACCATAACTGACATTCACCCTCCCTACTCAAAAAGAACCCACCAGACTAAGCAGACGACACGATACCTCGACTCCACCAACAAAGAGGCTACTCCGCGCGCCTTTACAGCACAGGTGGGACCTCTTCCCCAGCCTTGCGCACTGCTTGACTCCAGCGCCAAGGCTTGGATCAGGTCACCCGAAGCCCCGGCCCCGCCTCCAGTCACCCCTGCCCTGGACCACCCTCGCGCCTCCAACTGGCCCTAGCCCTTGGGTCCCTGCGCAGCTCGCGAATCCCCGGAAACCAGAGGGCGGCTGGCGGCGTCGCGGCTCCAAGCGGGACCGCGGCTACACCCGCGACGCCACAGCAGTCAGACACCGCGGGGCATCCCTGGGGCTCCAGAACGAGCTGGGCCGAGGAGGCTGCTCGGGACAAGCAGCTAGCCAGCCTCGCGACCGCGCTGGGGGCGGGGACGCTGTTACCTGCCGTGGGTTCGGCCGCTCCCCGCCGGCGCCGCTCTCCTGGCAACCGCGACAGCGACACGAAGGCCCACAGCCGAAGGGCCTAGTGACAGCTCCCAGTGTGCACTGCGCGCGCCCACGCCGGCGTTGTCGTTGACCGCCCTTGATCCCGCCCCCGATCACTCCATGCCAGCTGACGCTAGTTGGTGCTACAGCGCCCTCCAGTGTGTATTAATGAGAAGCGGTCACGGGGAGTGGACCAGGAAAGGGGTTTAGCAGGCATTTTTAAATCGCCTGGAAAAGTTCCAATTTGATGGAGAATTTGAATGGCTTGTAGGAATCGAAAACAGATTTTAATTATTATTTAAATAATTATTTAAGTAGATGTACAATTTTTGTTCTTTAATAATTTAAAGAATTATGAATATTTTATATGAATAACTTAAGGTCCAGAGAGGGCCAGTGTGAAGTTAGGAGACAAATATTGATGTCATTGGGCACCAAGTATAAAGCCCTTTCAATCATGTCAAAATACGTCAAGGCGGATTTCACCGTTTTGCCCAGACTATAGGGGAGAGAACAAAAGAAAGTTTTTACAAATGTGTGACTCTTTAAATAAAATATAACGATCTCTTTTTAAATTTTAGTTTGTTATATATGACAGCAAATTGCATTATAACTCATATTACACATGCAGAGCAAAATTTTTCATATCTCTCGTTGTACACACGTAGTCACACCATTCGTGTCTTCATACATGTACTTAGTGTAATGATGTCTATCTCATTGCACCATCTTTCCTACCCCCATGCCCCTTCCCTATCCCTCCCCTTCCTTTGCCCTATCTTTAGTTCATCTAATCTTCCTATGTCCTCCCCACCCTTAAATCAGAGAAAACATTGGGCATTTGGTTTTTTGGGATTGGCAAACTTCACTTAGCATTATATTTTCCAATTCCATCCATTTACCTGCAAATACCATGATTTTATCCTCTTTTAATGCTGAATAATATTGCATTGTGTATATACACCAGTTTCTTTATCCATTCATCTATTGAAGGGCCTCTAGGTTGGTTCCATAGTTTAGCTATTGTGAATTGTGTTGCTATAAACATTGATGTGGCTGTGTCCCTATAGTATGCTGCTTTTAAATCCTTTGGGTATAGACCAAGGAGTAGGATAGCTGGGTCAAATGGTGGTTTTGTTACCGATGTTGACCTGTGAAGAGTCCTTGCTTCCCCAATGTTGAAGAATAACACCAGAGAAGCACACTGAGGCAAGGTCAGTGTGGAAATTAGAAGTTTATTAAAGGACAGCAGAAAAGACTTCTCCCGGAGGAAGAAGGGGACCCAAGAGATGGAATCCGTGGAAGTTTCCCCTTTTTATAGTTCTTTCAGTGACTGAATGTAAGTGGGAAGGCCCGAGGGTGGGGCCCAGGTGAGCCAAAGAAGTAATCTGGTCAGGAAGGACTTCTGAGTCAGCATCTTCAAGTTTGCTGGGGGCTGTTTATGAACACTTCTTTGGGATGGGCTCTGGGCCTTGGACTTTTCCCGGACTTCATTAACATTCCAAGAGTTGTTTAACTTTTCCCAGAATTCATTCTAAACAGGGCCTCCATTTTGGATCTTACTCGATATTAGACCCGATTTACCTAACTACACTGACTACGTAACTTTAAATCTGGCTTCAGTTTCATTCCCAGTTTTCCAAGGGATCTCCATACTGTTTTCCATATTGGCTGCACCAATTTGCATTCTCACCAATAATGTATGAGTGTGCCTTTTCCCCCACATCCTCGCCAACACTTATTGTTGTTTGCATTATTAATAGCTGCCATTCTGACTGGAGTGAGATGAAATCTTAGAGTAATTTTGATTTGCATTTCTCTAACTTGCTAGAGATGTTGAACATTTTTTCATATATTTGTTGATTGAATGTATATCTTCTTTTGAAAAGTGTTCAGTTCCTTGGCCCATTTATTGATTGGGTTATTTGTGGTTTTGGTGTTAAAATTATTGTGTTCTTTATATATCTAGAGATTAGTGCTCTATCTCATGTGCATATGTTAAAAATTTGTTCCTGGCGCTGGAGTTATGGCTCAGTGGTAGAGCGCTCCCCTAGCATGGGTGAGGCGCTGGGTTTGATCTTCAACACCACATAAAAATAAAATAAAGGTATTGTATCCAACTATAACTAAAACAAAATATTTAAAAACAAATTTGTTCCCAAATTGTAGTCTATTCACCTCACTGATTGTTTCTTTGGCTGGGAAGAAGCTTTTTAGTTTGAATCCATCCCATTTATTGATTCTTGATATTAATTCCTGTGCTATAGGAGTTTTATTAAGGAAGTCAGGGCCTAATCTCACATGATGGACATTTGGGCCTAGTCTTCTTCTATCAGGCCCAGAGTCTCTGGTTTAATTCCTAGTCTTGATCCACTTTGAGTTGAGTTTTGTGAATGGTGAGAGATAGGGGTTTAATTTCATTTTATTGCATATGGATATCCAATTTTCCCAGCACCATTTGTTGAATATAACACTCTTTTAATCTAATAAAACATTAATTGTTAAGAACATGCTGTTCTAAAAAATATGCTGTTCTAAGAATGTTATCTATTTTGATATGTCAGTATTTATGACAGCCTTGGGGGTTAATGATGGAATAGTATATCAAGTGATCATCATCCATTAAATAGATGAAATAGTTGAAAACGAATAGAAAGTTTATTTTTTTTACTAAATTTTACTAAGTTAATTTATTTTTACCAAGTTCCATGCATGATTTCAAATTATTCTGATGGAACAAGAATTTGTGCAGCAAATACCATAAAGTTTAAAACTCCAAAAACTGATTTTTGAAAAATTATCTTAATCCAGTATCTTTATAGATTTTAAGGATTTTTTTTAAATTGATATGCTTCAAGTTTGGTGTGTAGTAATTATGACTTTGAAATGATAAAATGAAGCATCAATAAACAGAATTTTTTATACAAACCATCATTTTTTTCTTTTAAAATAAGTGTTCTTTGTTTTTAAAGAAGTCCTTTTGTAATTCTACTGTGATCTTATGTTTTTACATTTCTGCATTATAAGTATGTATATTATAGTAGATCCTTTAGCAAACTTTCAAAAATTATCTTGTAATGAAATTCTGATTTCTCTGAGTTAGTCTTTACTTTTGTAAGATAGTAGAAACGTGTTATCTGGAATTATTCCAGGTTATATGAATGATTGATTCTTTAATTTAAAATACTAGACTTGAATCACACTCTTTCATATAGGTAGCAGAAAACTTCCTTACGTTTTGAAACTATTTCAATCTTGAAGCTATCCTGTTTAAACTGAGAAGCAATGCCAAGTTGATCTTTCACATTTTTGTTGTCTCAGAGGCTAACAAAAGACCCTATTTCTGATTGTCCCCTCCTGGGGACAGTGCCCACCTGATCGCTTCCGTCTATTATCTCATTTTTACCCAAACTAGCTAGAGTGTGCCCCACGACCCTCGATTTTTATAATCATTTTACAGGGAGGCTAACCAGGTGGCGCTTTTAGGAAGTGTAACCTGGCTCTGGCCATCAGTTTTCCCAGCGGGTTTGAGAATGTGCTCCGCGGGTGGGGCCCGCGACCTTAAGGCGGCGCACTCTCCGGCCGGCAGGCGGCGCTGTGGGCTGACAGAGGGCGCCAGCCGTGCGATCTGGTGCTGGAGCTGCCACTGTTGTCGCCTCCTCTATTTCAGCTGCACGTGCAACCGCTCCTGCCCCTGGTGGCCCGGGTTCGTGAGAACCCCCAGCTCAATCCAGGGCAGACCGAGCGCTGGCGATGGAAGCCAGTGCGGTGGAGACGCGTGTGTTCGTGGAGGTGCGGAGACGGCTGCAGAGCGCGCTGCTGATCGTGGGGTAAGGCCGGGCTGGGAGCGCTGATCCTGGGGTAAGACCCGGTTAGGCAGAGCCCAGCTCGCGCTCCTGCCGCCGGGTCCAGCGGCATTCTCCGCCTCCCTCAGAACCACGGATTTTGAGTTTCCTGTTTCTAGCTGTTCGCGCGTCATGATTACTCAGAGTGAAGTACCACTCCCTCCCCGCGACTGACAGCCAGCGCATCTTTTGGGAGCGTTTTAGAAGTTCAGGGTTTCAGCGCCACACCAGATCTGCTGAAGCAAAACTTAGACTTCTAACAATATTCTCTGGATTCAAATGCATGTTGAAGTTTGAGGAAGAGTGACGTAAAACACCGTTGGCAGTATCAGGCGTTTCCAATAAAACCATAAAAAATGCCTGACTATCTTTATTCAGGATCATCCATGTAAAGATCAGTTCCAATGTTGGGCTTCCTGTTTTGTAAATAACCTCGATTTGGGGACTTGGGGGTTGTTTGTTTTCTCTCCCCAAACTGCTCAATACAGAGGAACTGATGGACACAATCAATAAACCCATGTTCAGTGAATGCCTAAAAGGGATTGCAGACTTCTTACTGGAGCTCATTGTCTTTTATTCGTATTCCAAGTTCCAATGAGAAGTCTGCAAACTTTTATTATTCACTGTATTGACAAGAATTTCTTGGGAAAAAAGTTCTTTTATTGTCAGCAATTTTAATGGTTTGTGGTCCTGTCGCCTACTTCCTTTTGACAGCTCTTTCAAATAGAATAAGTGAGAAGTTAAGATCCTGAAATTTTTTATTACACAGTGCCACAGCTAGATAGATGCTCAACTTTTCATCTTTTCTTTAAATCTGCCAAGATCTGGTGTGGAGATTTTGGATTTGGAATGAGAATTGACTTCAAATCCTAGCTTCCTTGAAAATAGGTTAAATTAATCTGACTTTCTTCAATTTTTATTTATTTATTTATTTATTCATTTCTTTTTTCTATTGGTTGTTCAAAACATTACAAAGCTCTTGACATATCATATACTTTCTTCAATTTTAAAATGGGGGTATTAGTACTCTCTGGATTTTTCCCCTTCTTTCTTTCAAAAATCATGAGTTCTGGCTGGAGTGTAGCTCAGTAGAGTACTTGGCTAGCATGCTGGAGGCCTGAGTTCAGTCCCTAGCACTGCAAGAAAGATCTTTATTCTTGCTGAGTAGTTTTCCATCAAATGAATGGTCCACAAATCATTTATACATTCTATTGCTGGAAGTTTTGCTTGTTTCCAACATGTGCTCATTATGAGTACAGTTGCCATAACATTGTTTTCGACTTTTGATGGACATATATTTTCTCTTTTTTTTTTTTTTAAGAGAGAGAGAGAGAGAGAATTTTTTTAATATTTATTTTTTAGTTTTCGGTGGACACAACATCTTTATTTTTTTGTGGTGCTGAGGATCGAACCCAGCGGCCCGCGCATGAGCCACATCCCCAGCCCCATATATTTTCATTTTCCATGAGTCAATACCTTATAGTGAAATTGCTGAGTCATATGATACATGTGTGCACTTCTTTGTGAGAGACTTCTGAACAGTTCTCCAAAGTGATTATACCAGTTTACACACTCACCAGAGGGGAGCTTCAATTTTCTTCACATTCTTGCCTGCATTTAGTATCATCAGTCTTTTTGGTTTGAACCATTCTAGTGGGTATAAAGTAGCATCTCATGGTTTTAATCTGCATTTATCAGATGACTAATAACATTGAGCTCCTTTTCATATGCTTTTTGGCAATTCAAATATTTTCTTTTATAAATATCCTCTAGTTTTCTTGCATAATTGCATGTACTTTACTTTTTGAGCGTCTCTGATCTGAAATTCTCAGTTTGGAATTGTCTAATATCTGAAACTTTTCCATTTTAGTTGATTTTGAATGTTTGAATTAGGCATGCTCAACATGTGGTATTTTTTCTTTTTCTTTTTTTAAACAAAAGGTAAATTTATTGAAAGTGAAAGGGAAAGTAACATTTAAGTAAATTAGAGCTGAGTGTGCCCAACTTCAGGGAATGGCTCAAGGCTAACTTGGTATCTTTTGATAAACAGAAAAATTAATTTTAATGAAGTCTAGTTTATCACTTTTTTATATAACATTTTTGGTTTTTTGGTACTGAGCATTGAACTCAGGGGTGTTTTTCCTCTGAGCTACAGTCCTTTTTTATTTTTTTATTTTGGGATAGGATCTCATTAAGTTGTTGAGGCTGCCCTTTGAAGGTGTGATCCTCCTGCTTCAGCCTCTTGAGTTGCTGGGATTATATGTGTACACCACTGTGTCTGGCTTCACTAGTATTTTGTAATAAAAAAAGTTTGCCTACCTTAAGTTTGTAGAGAGTTTTTTCTTAAGTTTTTTTTTTTTTTTAATTGCTATTATTAGAGATGTGGTCATGCTGTGTTGCCAAGGCTGCCCTTAAATTCCAGGCCCAAGTGATCCTCTTGCCTTAGCTTCCCAAGTAGCTGAGACTATAGACTTGTGCGCCGCTATGTCTGGCCTACTTTTTAGAAGTTTTATAGTTTAACCTTTTGTGTTTTGATCTATGGATGATGAATTCATTTTTTTTTTAATTTGCCGTGAGTTGGATAGGGGTTAGTGTTTATTTTCTTCTAAATGAATATATCTTCTGTAGAATGGAATGGTGTTACATCACCATTAGTTAAGAAGACCATTATTTCTCTCATTGAAATAATTTATTATCTTTATCAGAAATTAATTTACTATACTATTTTCAGAGTATGTCTTTTCATACCCTTTTCCTTTTTTTTTTTTTTTTTTTTTGTACCAAGGATTAAACCCAAGAGTGCTTAACCACTGAGCCACATCCTCAGCCCTTTTTATTTTTTATTTTGAGACAGGGCCTCACTAAGTTTCTTAGGGTTGCTGAGGCTGGCATCAAACTTGCAATCCTTCTGTCTCAGCTCCTGAGCTGATGGGATTATAGGTGTGTGCCACCATGCCTGACTACCTTTTTACTTTTAACCTGTCTTTATATATATATATATATATTTTTTTAATTTTTTTCAAAACAGTTGGGTGTTTTTTTCAAATCCATTTTGACAATCTCTGCATTTTAATTAGAATTCCCTGAACATTTATTGCTAATGTAAATATTGATATGATTGAGTATATTCTTATTCCTAATCTTTTTAAAAATTAATTATTTTTTTAAATTAGGTATATATGACAGCAGAATGCATTTTGATTCATTTGTACACAACTACAGCACAATTTTTCACTTCTCTGGTTGTACACGATGTAGCGTCGCACCATGTGTACAGTCATACATGTACCTAGAGTGATGATGTCCATCACATTCCATCTTTCCTGCCCCCTCCCCTTTGTCCTATCAAAGATCCTCCATTTTTCCCATGTCTCCCCATTATGGATCAGTATCCTCTTATAAGACAGAACATTTGGCCTTTGGTTTTTTGGGATTGGCTTACTTCGCTTACCGAAATATTCTCCAATTCTATCCATTTACCTGAAAATGCCATAATTTTATTCTCTTTTAATGCTGAGTAATATTCCATTGTGTATATACACTACAGTTTCCTTATCCATTCATCTATTGAAGGGCATCTAGATTGCTTCCACAGTTTAGCTATTGTGAATTGAGCTGCTATTTACATTAATGTGGCTGCTTTACTATAGTATGTTGATTTTAAGTCCTTTGGGTACAGATCAAGGAGTGGGATAGCTGCATCAAATGGTGGTTTTATTACAAGTTTTCTAAGGAATCTCCATACTGCTTTCCATATTGGCTGCACCAATTTGTAATCCCACCAGTAATGTATGAGTGAACCTTTTCCCCCACATCCTCGCCAACACTTATTGTTGCTTGTATTCTTGATAACTGCCATTCTGACTGGAGTGAGATCAAATCTTAGAGTAGTTTTGATTTGCATTTCTCTAATTACTAGAGGTGTTGAACATTTTTTCATATATTTGTGGATTGAATGTATATCTTCTTTTGAGAAGTATCTGTTCAGCTCCTTAGCCCATTTATTGATTGGGTTTTTTTTTTTGTTTTTTTTTTTTGGTGTTAAGTTTTTTGAGTTCTTTATCCTGGAGATTAGTGCTCTATCTGATGTGCAAGTGGCAAAGATTTGCTCCCGAAATGTAGGCTCTCTCTTTACCTTATTGATTGTTTCTTTTGCTGAGAAGAAGCTTTTTAGTTTGAGTCCATCCCATTTATTAATTCTTGATTTTATTTCTTGCGCTTTAGGAGTCTTGTTAAGGAAGTTGGGGCCTACGCTGACATGATGAAGATTTGGGCCTACTTTTTCCTCTATTAGACACAGGGTCTCTGGTCTAATTCCTAGGTCCTTGATCCACTTTGAGTTTTGTGCATGGTGAGAGATAGGGGTTTATTTTCATTTTGCTGCATATGGATTTCTTAGAGGTAAATAAGAACTCCCATACAACTTATCAAAATCTCTGAGACACTATGAAGGCAGTGCTAAGACAAAAGTTTATTGCTTTAAGCTCATTCATTGAAAACGGAAAAAGTCAACAAATAAACGACCTGACATTACATCTCAAAACTCTGGAAAAAGAAGAACAAACCAACCCCCCCCCCCAAAAAAAAAATTGACAAAACAAAAAGCTGGTTCTTTGAAAAAATAAATAAAATTGACAAACACTTAGCCACCCTGATGAAAAGAAGGAGGGAGAAAACTCAAGTTACTAAAATTTGTGATAAAAAAGGAAATACCATGACAGACACTGTTGAAATACAGAAGACAATTAGAAACTATTTTGAAAATCTATTCGCCAGTAAAATAGAAAATCTCAAAGACACCGGCAAGTTTCTGGAGGCATATGATCAACCAAAACTGAGTCAAGAGAACATACACATTTTAAACAGATCAATTTCCAGCAAGGAAATAGATGACACCATCAAAAACTTACCAACCAAGAAAAGCCCAGGACCAGAGGGATTCACCGCTGAGTTCTACCAGACCTTATTCCTAATCTTAAAAGAACAAATGCCTCTACCATTTCATCATTAAGTATGGTGAAATAGATTTTTGGTAGATCCTATTGGTAGATTGCATATTTTTCTATTCATTGCTTACTAGGGGTTTGAGCAAGACCAGATATTGTATTTTTTCTCTAACAATTTTTTGTATATATTGAGATAATAATCCCACCTTTTAATCTTTACATCTGTGTAATTACATTAATAAAATCCAGGTTAAACTATTTTGGCATTCTTGGGATAAACTTTGACCATTTTTTTTTCTAGTTGTAGTTGGGCATTTATTTATTTTTATGTAGTGCTGAGGATCCAACCCAGTGCCTCTACTGCTGAGCCACAACTCCCGCTCCCATTCATTTTTAATCTATAGATATTTATTGAGTTCCTACTCTGGTGCCCAAACTCAAATGCAAAGTGCTAGGGATATAGCTATAAACAGTAGCAACAGCAAAAACAACAATATTGGTTTTCATCAAGTTTACAGTTTAATAATGGCTGTTGAGAGAGGTGGGCAGAAAATTACAAATTAAATAAAATATAGACTAATATTGAGTAGGGAAAATACTTGGAAAAAGTACAGTAGAAAAAGAGATAAGGAGAAAAAAATTTACATCTTTTATTTCAAATGAGAAAGTAACATTTGAGTAATGAACTGAAAGGGCTGAGGCATGGAACTATGAGATACCTGGTGGGAGACTGCTGAAAGGTGCCCAGTTCAGAGAGATGTGGGTGGAGTGGGAAGGCATCTAAAGAAGGGTCTTACTTTAATGGGCAGGCAAACGTTTAACAACCTACTTTCCATGAAAACAAAACAAAAAAGTAAACAAAGATCTTGATTTGCAGCATTTGTTGATTCCTGTGGTGTAAATGCTTTCACCAGGATTGACCTACCAAAGTAAGGTCGTCTGATTTGCAGAATTCCAGGAATTTTATCTACCTGGACTCCATGGCTTGTAGGAGCTGAGTCTATCTTATCACTGTGTCTTACCGAACACCGAAAGGACTTGTACTCTTAGTGAAGTTATTAGATAGTTTTAAGCAAGGTGTGACAACTGAAAGTATCTAAGAGAACAATAAGAATGCCTCAAATATAAAGGAATTGTGTGGACAGTGTCACAAAAATTAGAATCTCTGATTATAGTATTTTCTTAAAGAAACACTCTGCAACCTGCAAAATTGGGAAATATGGTTTTATTTATTTATTGGCATTGGGGATTGAACCCAGGGACATTTTAAACCTGAACTACATCCCCAGTCCTTTTTTTAAATTGAGACAGGTCTTGCTAAGGTGCTGAGACCGATCTTGAACTTGAATCCTCCTGCCTTAGCCTGGGTCACTGGGATTAGATGTGCCCCTATGCTCAGCTGGGAAGTATGTTACTACCATTTTATACTCAGGTCCCCAATTATGTTTTGCCAGTTTTCCATGTAATGTCTCTAATAGCAAAGGAATCCAGGTCAGAATGATATATTGCATTTTCTTGGCATGATTCAGTCTGTTTCAATCTGAAAGAGTTACTCATTATCCTTGACTTTCATATCTTGACACTTTTGATAATTATAGCACACTTGTTTTATAGAATATCTCTCCATTTGAGTTTGTCTGTTTTCTCAAGGTTAGATTCTGGTTATGCATCTTTGGCAGGTGTTGTATTTCAGAGTGATTTCTGTGTTCTTATCATCAAAATCAGATGACACATGATTCTGATTTGTTCTATTATTGGTTATGCCAACTTGGAGCACCTAAGCAAGGTGGTGTGTGCCAGGTTTCTCCCCCTGAGGTTACTTTTTTCCTTTTATAATAAAAAAGTATTAATTGGATAGATACAAGACTATGTTAATACTCTGTTCCTCATCAGATTTTAATTTTACTCATTTATTTACATCAATAAGAATAAATATGCCTGTTTTCTTCAGTGGGTTGCTTCTTTGCTTAAATTACAGCAGTTGTGGCTATAAGGGAGTCCCTTCAGGATGGTTTCTATGTCTTTTTGACATGTCCCTCTCTATCATTCTTTGATTTCTTTTTTACTTTGTTGTACTGCGAATAGTTTTAGCCTCATCTCATTCTTTTCCTGCTCCAGGACTGTAGTCATTTTTCAAAGAAATGCTCTTTCTTTCTTTTTTTTTTTTTTCTTTTTAAAGTGGAAAATTACCTTTACAGACCAAGATCTGAGTTCTAAGTATGCTTATTACTATTGGGGTGTCATTTCCCCCAGTGTGTGTATGTGTGTGTGTGTCTGTGTGCACGTGTGTGCGGCTCATATGTAATGTTTATTTCTGGATATACATACATAAATTTATGTTTATATTATTCTGCATACATCAAAAAACATGGCTTCACACAGATATTTCCAACTCTATTCCACAACTATAGGATCTGTTCTAGTTTTATTCCTTTTTCTCTTTGTATCTCTAATTTCCCACATTAAGAATACTTGCCCTTATTATCTCATGGTATTTATTTCCCTGGCCAGTCTCCCTGTGTAACTAGTCTTCTCCTGGCATGCTTTGCTGTTTTCCCTTTCCCTATTCATTGTAAATACCTCTTGGGCCCTCTTTTAGACTGAATGCTCTGTCCTCCCAAAATTCCAAAATTCATATGTTAAAGCACTAATTACTCAAAGTGATGGTGTTGGGGGTGGGGTTTGTGAAGTAATCAGGTTTCCAATGAGGTCATGAAGGTGGAGCTCTGTGATAAGATTAATGTCTTTATAGGAAGAGGAAGAGATATCAGAGTTATCTAGCTCACTCAGTCCATGGTACAGTCATCCTGCCAGATCTGAGTTCAGCACCCTCAGATCAAAAATAATTCATAAAGCAATTGCATCTGTACTGACATGTAAAAACTTTTTCCATTATTGTTACCTATACAATACAGTAAAACAACTATTTACATAGTATTTGCTTTGTATTAGATACTTTATTCTAGAGATGATTTAAAATATATAGGAAGATGTGTGCCGGTCATATGCAGATACTACATCATTTTATATAAGGGAATTAAGCATCAGAGGATTTTTGTATTTGTTGGTGGTTCTGGAATCAATCCCCATGGATAGTGAGGCAGGACTGTATTTCTTTATAACAGCCTGAGCCAAGTAGGCTCTGAAACCCCATGCTGTGCTCCCCTTCCATCTCCAGCCTAGATATCTTCCTTATCTGTCTTAGGGTTCAACTTCCACACCTAATATTTCTCCTGGTGTATTCTCTTCTCCCCATGCTTGGCTTCTCACATCCATGCCAGACTACTGTGCTTCCCTTATCCTTGTATTGATACCTACCTTGCTCAGTTTCATGTAATTGAATTTTTAAAGGGGAAGAAAAGTGGCAAGCCAGAGATGGAGTGGTGATTAGCCAACTTATGCACCCAGTGGTCTCCCTGGAGGGACCTGTAAATGTCAACAACTTCATCCAGTTTGGAAATCATTGAGGTAGCAAAATTGACACAGTGTATCTTTAGAGTAGTGGCTAGCAACTGTGGTCTTTGGGTTATATCTAACCTATATCCTGATTAGGTAAAAGCTATGAGCTAAGGATAGGCTTTGGATTGTTTTAAGGATTGTTTGAAAAAAAGTACAGAATATGTAATAGAGACCATATATGACCCACAAAGCCTAAGATAGTTACTGTTTGACTGTTTATAGAAAGTTTTCTGATCCCTGCCTTTGAGAATCATTTCTTAAGTATAATTTTTTTTTTAAATTGAACTTTTAACTCAAGAGTTTGAGACTGTCTTACTTGTAAAAAAACAAAACAAACCTCAGATTCTTGGTATTCTGTTTTCCCAAAGAAGTGCAAGATCCATATACATTGAAAAGGTACTAGCCATTAAGTAACCTTAAGACTTTGTAAGGGGCTGGGGATGTGGCTCAGGCGGTAGCGCGCTTGCCTGGCATGCGTGCGACCCGGGTTCGATCCTCAGCACCACATACAGACAAAGATGTTGTGTCCGCCAAATACTAAAAAATAAATATTAAAAAAATTCTCTCTCTCTCTCCCTCTCTCTCACTCTTTCTTTAAAAAAAAAAAAAAAAAAAAGACTTTGTAAGACAAATGAAGAAGCCTAACCAAGATTCACCCCTGAACACATGTTCTGCCCTCTGTTCTTAGGTAACTCTCAAACAAATGGAATGAGACATTAGGTGGATAGCTTGCCTTCTGCATTTAAGAAGAAGCCATGGGAGGTTGAGGATGTAGTTCAGTGGCAGAGGAGGTGCTTAGCATGAGCCAGGCTATGTGTTCAATCCTCAGGACCAAAAAAATAAATAAATTTAAAAATAACCATGGTTCTCTGCACCTCTGTTACAATGCGGAGCACATTTCAGCTTTATGGGAGGAGGTCATTTCCATATATGCCATCAGCGCTTTCTTTGTTATTTACAATTACTTCTGTATATGTCCTCTCCCCTTCTATGTTTTTCATTCCTGTTGGACAGGGACTGCATTTTACTTTTTGTTGCCGATACTGAGTATAGTAATTAGTGTTTATCATAAATTAAATTAGTCCTCTCATACCTGGGATTCACATGTCACTTTTTTTTCCATTCATTCTTAGTGTTCTTAAAATTGGACAGAAAGTTTTTGTTTTGTATCTATTGTTTCACTTAATCCTGCTCTCCTTATCAAAACTCTGTATATCAGTTAAGGTACAATGTGATTTTTAAGGCAGGTCTTCACAAGGATAAGAAATGTGTTTTGAGACTTTGAGCTTGCCATGATACTGAAGGGTACTCTCTGACCTGCGCAGACTCTAGTGTAGCTTGGTTTCCTTTAGGATCTGTTTGCTGCTTTTTTTCTGAGGCAATGATTTTAGGGTCTCTAGTGAAAAGGAACAGAGAGATGTTTATCCATTTTTGTTTCTTTTATTGTATGGTTTTCATCAAAGGAAAATAATTTGTTTGGGTTTTATTTTTAATTATCAGGGAGCCAAAAGAAGGAGGTATACCCATGGATGTTTCCATAATGCCATCCTTGCTCCAGATGAAAACCCCCACAGGCTGCACAGAGGTTCGGCTCCCAGCAGAGGTCAGGCTTGTACCTTCTTCTTGCCGTGGACTGCAGTATGTCGCTGGAGATGGACTGCACCTTCGGCTGCAGGCACACACAGAATTCAGCACAAGTGAGTCGGTTACCACTTCCATTCTTCATTTACATTTTTGCTAGTAATCAAAGATATTTATTATTTAAGTTGAACTTTTCCCAGGTGAAGACTCCTTATCAGTGCCTGGAAGGGCTAGGAGAGAGAAGATCTGGGGTGTAAATAGCACTGCTATTTACTAGCTATGTGCAGTTGAACATGTCACTTAAACTTTCTGGGCTTTATTTATTTCTTTTTAGTGTTTTACTTTCTAAAAATAGACTTTGTTTTTTAGAGCACTTTTAGGTTCACAGCAAAATCAAATGGAAGGTACAGAGTTTTCCCCTAGAATCCTTGTTTTTTTTTTTTTTTTTTCTCCTTTAACTAAAATTTCCTGGCTCACAGTGGGATATGAAAATGTGAAAATGAAATCAGATGGTAATTGTGCAAAACCTGGTTGATCTTAAAGCATTGTATGGAAATTCATTCAACATACAGCTTACCTCATACTCTGTGCAATGGGTTGCTCTAAGTGCTGAGGACATGGTAATGAACAAGCTAGGGAAGGTCTCTATTCTCATGGAATTTAAATGCTAATGGGAGAGAATAGATACTGAACAAATAATTTATTGCATAGTGAGAAAAACATTATAGGTAAAGTAAAGCAAATAATGGGATAGGGGATGACTTAGGGTTAGCAGAGGGTAGGAAGTCAGGGAAGGCCACTTTGAGTAGGTGATGTTTGACCAGAGAACTGAATGATGAAAATTATCCCATCCATATAGAGACTGTTCCAAATTGAACAGCACATGAAAAGTTCCTAAAGTTGAATGTGATGCATAATTTGATTTTGATTGTCACTGTGACTTACAAACACAGTATTTTGTAACTCTATACAAAATTCAAATTACACTTTGATTCAGTAAGGACGTAGAAAAGTTTTCTTTATGTAAGTTCTCATTATTTATTGAAAAAATAATTGGTTTATTACATTTCTTAAAGTCTAAGTAGTATGCTTTGGAGGATTAAAATGATGTGAAAAGGGGAAACAGTAGAGTAAGTTTCACTCCTTTTTTGCCTAAGAGTAACTTTTGCTAAAGTTCTGGCTTAGCAAATAATAAATTTGATGGTAAGAGTTGGTTTTAAGAACAAGGGGCAGTGAAGAAAGATATCATGGAGCTGAAGTGGCTTAGGATAAACACTGAGAATGACAGTTGAAATAATCATGGAAAGGAAAATGAGGTGGAAAACTACACTAACAGACTCCCTGAGTGTACTTAACACCGGGTCAAGGTAGTACTGGTTTTCAGGAAGAGGCTGTGGGAGTCTATATCTTTGATGTCATCACCTTCTCCATTAGCAACAATAACCATAGCAGGAATTTTGTGTGGAGTCTGTGAGCTGGGGAAAGACAGGCAAGAAAGCCTCAGTGTTATCTAGGATTGTGGTTTTAGGGATGGAGGAATAGAGACCTGCAGGGAAATAGAATTGAGTTATTGCCCACCCATATTTTAAACTGTGAACATACAAATTGCAAAACTGAAATTAATTATAGGATGAAATAAATTGACTGCCATATGTTGGTTTGCATATTGTTTGTGTTCATTGGTTTCCTATTTCTTTACACTTATAAAACATTTTACTCAGGTATCTAAAAGGAAAATTTCAAAGACCTGTTACATGGTGCATGAAAGGGTAAAGTAGATTCCTGGGCACTTAATTGCTTTAGTGCTTTCCAGATCATAGGTAGGAAATAAATATTTGATGAATGAATAAATAAATATCAGGTATATACTTGATGATATGAACTTGAATCAGATTGTACTGTAGGAAGTGACTTGAAATTTTTAGCATTTGGTTGTTTCAGGGATTGTTAAAAATGCGCTTTTCATAAGAACACCCTATTCAGGACAACCACGATAGACATCATGCTAATACACTATTGTGAGCATAATATAGGTAGATTTGTGACCCAGCAATGGAACTGGCTACCTGGAATTTTCAACACCGCTGGTGTTGGATTCAGCCCCAGAAGCATTGCTCTCCCAGGATCCCTCTGTATTTAAAAGTTCTGGCTTTTAAACCTGACCCAGTGGCCAGCAGAGGGTAGTGTTTCCTTGAAAATTTGTTTATTGGTCTATAAAGAACATTTTGTATGTCTTACCTAGGTCTCCTTTTTTTTCCACCTTAGTGCTATAGGAATTTGTGTACCCTTACAAATTAAACTAGAGTTCTTAATTGCCAAGGTTTAAATTTTCTAGCATCAGTTTTTTGTTTTTTTTTTTTTTTTTTTTGGTCTTTAAAATATATACAAAGTAACCCAAACCAAATTCAACTTTCTTGCTTCTAATGGCTATGACCTCATTTCTTCAATCATGTTTTTATAGGCAAATATCTTAGTTTTTTTTAATGAAAAAAATTTTATTTTCTATAAATGGAATAACAGAAACTAAGGGAGCATGCTGCCTTGTGCTGCTGTTTCTCATATTGTGAAAAATACACATTTTCCCTATTACTTTCAACATTTTCTCACAGCTTTCATCAGAAATTGAATTTTGGTCTTGGAAGATTGGACTCTTCTTTGAAACTATAATGTTTCCAGGGACCTGCCCCAGAAAGACAAGTTTCAAGACATACATTTTGTTTGTATATCCTGGTAATGTGCCAGCATGGATATAAACCTTGTTAAACCCAGATTAAACATACATTTTAGGAGCTCTGTGTGCTAGCAGTCACACTGATGACAAACTACCTAAGGACAGCAGAGGAAAACTGAGCATAGGGAAGATCTGGTAGTTGGCTAGAGGTGAAGGAAGCAGGCCATCTTTACTTACCCCTGGTGCAGGTATTCATAGAATGAGAGCAGTAACTCATCCGTGTGTTATATGGGTAATCTAGGGCAATGCCTAGCTCTG
This sequence comes from Marmota marmota marmota, assembly GCF_001458135.2. Lineage (NCBI taxonomy): Eukaryota > Metazoa > Chordata > Mammalia > Rodentia > Sciuridae > Marmota > Marmota marmota. The sequence goes on along the minus strand of NW_025999842.1, from coordinate 5,804,311 downwards.
AAACTCTTGGCAAATCTGTTGTTTTTGAAAACACTTCGCAGTGTTTGCTTCTGGTTGAGTCATCTGATAATACTAATTAAATGTGTATGTCTGCATAGATCATAAACAGTGTGTATTGATGGTAATTTATTGTGACTAGTAAACCCTTTAAGTATGCTAATATATTTGTTCCAAATCTCTAAGACTCGCTATTTCATTGATTTTCTTTAGAACTGATTTCAATATTTAATCAAAGCTTACAAGCCCAAGAATGTTGCACATTTTATTGCCAGTCCTGCGGTGAAGTCATAATAAGGGACAGGTAAGGAATGCAATTAATACTGATTGATTCTGTGCCTGGGAATATTTTTTTTCTTTTTTCCTTTTGCTATTATAATTTTTGAAGTTAATTACCGAGGGAGAAATGTATGCTCTTAAAATGAGAGCCAATGTAATGTCATTTTGAACAAAATCAACCACAGACCTTGCCAGCAATCACAGAATAGCAGGCTCTTCTCACGGAGATAAAGGGGAACCACAGGATGCTGGCTGAGGCAGGATGATTGGTCTTGGTAGAGGAGCCGGGACAGGTTCCTGAAGCACCTCTCTTCTGAAGAGATGTGGGGTCTATCTCATCTGTTTAGTCCCTCACAGTGATGAGTTAGGGTTTCGATGTGAATTTTTCTACCTCACAGAGCTTGTGAAGTAGGACTTTTGATCTGAGCGATGATTTCTTTCTGTGCCTTTCTAAAATCCATTTCCTATTTCCCCTGCTTATTAAAACAGAGCATACAGAGCACAAATTAACCTTTTCTCAGTGATTAGGTTAATCTTGTAACCCATTCTCCTTGTGATGTGCTGTGATTACCTTACTGAGACGGGAAGGGCTCTTTTGCTTTTTCCTTTGCATTCCCAGGTCGACTTTTAAAATTATTACTGTTATTTTTGTCTTCTGAGGTCCTCCCATCAGCCTTGTTTTTTCCTGTGCACAAATCCTTCCCCCTGAGCTTTCAGCTTCTCATCACTTATGATCTGGAAAGACAGATGAAAACCTATTTACTGTTTTAAAATACTTAAAGAAGTACCTTGGAATTCTTTGATGGGTTTCCTGAGTCAAGTGTCTTGAGACTTATGAGTGAATGGATCCTTCATATCTGAAACCTGCTCCTCTTCCAGTGCTCTGGTCTCAGTCATGTCAGCCTCTACCTGTGTTGTCAAGGTAGGAACCCTGTGGCATTGCATTGGGGTCTTCTTTCTTCCAGTGTAGTCATCAGCTACAGTGGCTACTTCCTTGGGAACCTCAATCCACTTTCCTCCACTCCACTGCCTTAGTCAGGGCCACTGTCTCCTCACCTAGTGACACCTGTTGCTAGCTTCTTATCTGCTAACCCTTCCTCTGCTTTTGCCCTCCTCTGACCCATTTCTGCACTATTGAGATTCTAAAATGCAACTGTCTTCCCTGTTCAGACCCTACCATGGTCCCCTATTTTTTTCCAGGATAAATTCCTTAAATCTTCAGCATGCCACATTAGTTCCTTTATGAGTTCACCTATGTTTACCTCTCGCCCTCACTTCAGCCCTCTTTCACCCTCCTTCCCAAAACACACCATTGTGTTTTGCTCAAATTCTGTGCACAGTTCTGGAGATCAGCATGCCATCTCATAGTTTCTTTATGCTTTTCTTCACCCTGGGGCCTTATGGAAGCTACTCCTTCTTCTGAATGTTCCCATACCCTGTCACTCCCTGTTTAGCCCCTGCCTGTACTTCAGAATTCAACTGGCAGGGCCAGTTGAACTACGGGGAGTCTTCCTGAACCCTGGTTTGCTTTAGATGTTCATTTAAGGTTTATTTGCCCGTTTTTACAGTTAAACTCTAGGCTCTGGGGGCAGGCAGGGAGTGTCTTTTTGATTTTTGTATCCTTTATGCCACTTTTGAAAGTACAGTGTAGGCTAATGGCTAGCAGTACAGACTGAGAAGTTAGAATGAGTTGTATCTGACATTTATTAGCTGTGTGACCTTGGACAAGTTATTTAATCACTCCATGCCTTAAATTTCAATTTGAGAAAATGTAGATAACAATAGGCCTTACCTCATAGGGTTGTTGAGAGGATCAAATGATCATGTTTATAGCAATGTTTGGCACATTGTAAGCATTTATTATGTTAGCTACTGTGATAATTATTCTTATCATCATCATCATTCCTGGAATCAGGCACGGTGCCTGGTGAATAGTGTGCTCTTAATATAGTTTTGCTAGGTTGAATTGAATAAACCTTGGTGTGTTTATTTTGGTCTTCTACTAGCCTTTCTTGCTTGCTTCCTGATTCCTGGCAGTATCCCAGGTAGATGAGAAGGCACAAAGTTACTCCTGTAGGAGAGGTTATAAATGGACTATCCTCAGAATGATTATCTTGAGTGAGAAATGAGATGGCTTCATATCTACTGAGGAGAGAGGAACATATTTGCTCAGATTACCTAAGGGTTGAAGTTGCCACAGAGTGCTTGCTTGGTGACAGGCCCACTTTATCCTGAAAGTCCAAGAGATCCCGGTTTACATTGTTGTTCAGCCACAAATGTTGCCCTCCTCTCAGTCCATTTCAGAATTTGGCCTAATTCTCATTTGAAATTTCTGAAACACTGACTTCTATATCAGGAGTTAACCTGGAAGTTACAGTTAACTTTAATGAATAAGTTAAATTCAGCATGACAATGTTTCCTGGTGCCACTTAGGGGCTATGGTTTGTTCATTATTGGCTAATATTTGTGCTTTACTGGAAAAGGAGGAGGATTTTGAAGATTCTCACCTACAGTGCCTGCTTTTCCTATCAGGAACTGTATTTTCTGTTTTGTTTAATCCTGTCTATAATCATGGAGTTGAGAACTAGAAGGGCATGGAGGCTAACAATGAAGGACAACACTCATTCTCCCTATCCCTGACTGCTGGGAAGCTGTGAGGGTAGAGGGGGAGCAGGAGAATAGAACCTGGATTTGAACTCCAACCTTACTACTTAGGTGCTGGGGGGCCTTGTTTGTATCGCCTCAGCACCTGCTAAAGCCCATTTCCCAAACTTGTCAGGAGAGTTAGGGAATGTAACATACACTGTAATAGGTGTATGGCAAGATTTTTTTCAATTGGTTTTAGAGACTCCTTCTACTCTCTTTTCTGACTTGTTTTTATTAGCACACTAGCAAATTCTCTAGTTCAGTGTTTCAAACAGTTTTATTTCAGGACTCTCATTCATATAGTCCCTATGCATCAGAGAAATGAATCACCTTTTTGATTTTCTCTCTCTGAGAAGATAAACAGTAGACTTCACTCTCACTTCATTTAAGCAAGTCTTACCTGAAAGCCTTTTCATACCACATCTGTGAGCCTGGCCTGCATATGCCTCTTGAGCTGCACAGAGAAATCTTTAGTAAGTGACTTAAGTCTTTGCTTACATCTCACTCTCAGGCAGCATGCCCTGTGACTGTGTACAATGAAAGGCTATGCTTCTTCCAAGCTCTGCATAGAGATCTTGTGGTGACTATTGGTATCAACCAGGATGGTCTTCTCACTTTGGTTTGGTTACTTGTTTTATGTGAGTGATAAGGACGATTCTTGTAGTCCTTAAATAAAAAACAGGCCAAAGTTTCTCCAAAAGAGTCTGTTTGTGTTATAATCAAAATCATATTATTGTAAATATCTTTCCCAGGAAGATACTATGGACTACGCTGACTGACTTGTAGTGGGTGTTCCTCTAGTAGGAGTAATGGGTAGAGTGAATATCTGCCACCAAGTCGTCTTTGTTTTTTGGCGAACATTGGTAACTTTTTATTCAAAGATTGTATATTGAATACAGAAATACAGAGACATCTTTCAGTGGGTTCTTAAGCAATATACAACAAAGCATGTACCTAGCTTTCTTATCTTAGAATTAAGGCACTTTAATTTTCTGGGCAGTCATTCTTCATTGTAAAATGAAGAAGTTGGATTAGATAAACTTGACAGAGTCCTATTGGCATGACATTTTCTCATTGATGAACCCCATAAAGTTGTACTTTGGTTTCCTGTGAATCATGATGATTTAGATAGTGCAAGGCTAAAGTTGGTTCATTTTTTTTTTAACTTGCTATCAAGCAAATTATGGAAATAAGATATAGGGACAATTTATTTTTTTTAATAGGGACAATTTAACCAAATAAGATTCATTAATGGCTTTTAACATTTAATGCATGAGCACATGAAATCTGCTAATGAATGACAATTTTTTTCTTTATTTAGGGTCATAAGCTCTGAGCTAATTTATTTTAGTTATTTGAAACTAATGCCTTTTTTTAAAAAATACAGTTCTCTAATTTATAAATAAGCCAAGTTTTTCTATATGTATAAGTTTGTCTAAAAAATGTATAGTTTTTGATTTTTCTCTTGTTAAAACTAAACAGTTCATAATATCAATCAATCATAATAAAATTACTTTGTGAATAGTCTAAGAAACAGTGAAGTGGTCATTGTGTTTGAAATTTGTTATGGTTTTTAGAAATAAATTCATGTCAGACTTGAATGACATTAGTTAACACAACAGATTTTCAGACCCAGCCCTTTTGATTGTCAGACCATTTTGAAAGGAGTATTCTCCTGAGGTCTCTGGAATAGTACAACCTTTCCACCTGTACCTGCACACTGGGTTTCAGTCCAACACTCATGAGGGCATTGAAACTCTAGGAGACCAGCAGAATGAGCTTTATGGAAGCAGGAGATGATGGATTTTCAAACTGCTTGGTTGGTCCTCTTGGCACACCAACTGTAATTGTAGCCTGAAAATAACTACTTCTGTGAGTGAAGTTACTTTTTTAGTGAATGAAAACAAAGCAATTAAAAAGTGCACAACTGGGGGTATAGCTTAGTGGCAAAGCATATGCTTAGCACAGAAGCCCCTGGGTTCGATCTCCTGCACTAAAAAAAAAAAAAAAAAAAAAAAAGGCAGAGCCCAAACTGGATTATTGGCAACATTGTATAAGCTTTTGGAATAAAATTACTATACTTTTAAAATCTAATCATACTATATAATAATAGTGTTAAAATGTAAAGCTAGTTTTAGAGGATTCATGGCCTACTAGTTGGAGAATGTCACCTGAATTTATATAAATTCCAATAGCCATATTTTGAGTTTTAGATGTTTAATGTTATTTTTAAAAATTTTATATATATATTTTTAGTTGTTGATGGACCTTTATTTTATTCATTTATTTGTATGTGGTGCTGAGAATTGAACCCAGATGCTAGACAAGCACTCTACCACTGAGCCACAAACCAGTCTTGATGTTATTCTTAAGACCCTTAATGTTCACTTGGTTTTAATCCATCTCTAAAAGCCCTGTTACTACTATTGTTATGATCACTAACTAATGACTGATTTTAAAGGTACAGGACATTATATATATATATATATGCTTAAGTATCAAGTAAAACATCATTAATTAGTAGAATTTATTAAAATTGCATAAGTTATTTTCTAAAAGAATATGCTGATGATGCATTAAAATAACTAGCAAATTTTATTTTATTATGAACATATGTTGTTGATCTTAAGCTCAGAAAAAAATTAAGAAATCATTTCACTTTTTTTCTTAGCTCCAGATGTTTTTTTACCTAAACTACCTTGAAAAAAAAAATGGTATCTATTTTATTTTGAAGGTTCTCTCAGGAAGTAGATCATATCAAAGTACATTTTTCAGGGTTTTGGATAGATATACTTTCAGTAGAGTTGTGATTAAAATACACCTTTTGTTCTTTAAGGTTTTATGGCTTTTTTCAAAACATCAGAAAAATTTCTTTCTGTTATAAAGATTCTTTTATCATTGCAATGACTTGGAAATTAGGCACTTTCTTGCTCCCAATGTCTTACGTAGATGGTTAAAGGATGCATTATGACTTTTATTCAGTGTGATATGGGGTCAAGTTAAGTTTGAAATCCCATATTTTCTGTTAATGTGCATTGAATCTCCCAAATCTCTATAAAAGCATTTTCATTTCTTTGATCACATATGGAATTTTTGAAGGTCTGTTTATTGGCCCTACAAGAAGAATGTCAGGAGACAGAGAGGTTGTTGTTGTTATTATTATTATTATTATTATTATTATTATTATTATTATTATTTTAGTTGTAGTTGGACACAATACCTTTAATTTATTTATTTATTTTTATGTGGTGCTGAGTATCAAACCCAGGGCCTCACAGTTGCAAAGTGAGCACTCTACCACTGAGCCCCAGCCACAGCCCCAGAGAGTTTTAATGATGGAGAAGATCCAGGATCCTATTCAAACATTTACTCTTAACAGGCAAGTTATTTGCCTTCTTGCTTCTTGGCAAAAATCACACTCTGACCTGTCACTTCCCTTCCCAAAATACTATACTGCTTCCCATGTGTCTATAATACGGAGTTCTACCCATTGGCATGGTATATGGCTCCTCAAATAGTCCACCGCCATCCCACCTCCCCAGTTTCCTCTATTGCTATTCTGCATTGCTAGCAGAGGCAATATATTCTAAGGGAAAGAGTTTAATTTTGGAGCCAGGAAGACCTGGGTTAAGATCCTGGCATCAGTCATCACCTCTGATTCTGTGAACTTGTGAAGATTATTTAACAATCTGAGCCTCACTATTCTTCCCTGTAAGGGAATGGTAATTCTTCTGTCACAGAATCGTGAGCATTAAATGTACAATGCTGTGTGTAAACATGCAGACTAACAAAACTACCACAGGACACATTTTTTCCCAGTTTGCCAACAGGGCAGTATCAAGAAAACTTCTCAGTAAAGGCTATGCAGCAGTTCATACAAGTGACAGCTCACATACAAGAATCTGAGGACTCTTGCCTGCCTACGAGACACAGTTTTAGGTACAAATCACATGATCACATCAGGCAAGTGTAGTTGCTGCCCTGGCAGACAAAGTCTATAAGAACTCTTTGGCTAGTTTCTAGGGTTCCACAAGAGAATGCATTCAGGGAAGCTCAAAGCATGGCGTTCTTATTAGATCTTCATAGCACTTTCACAAATTCTTCCCAGTCCAGATGCAATTTACCAATCAAGGATCATTTTTACTGTAAGCTGTGTTGCCTAGCAATATATTTGATGCCTAGGATCTTACCTGGTTTCCAGGGTAACAGAACTAGGTGGTTAAACCAAAGATCAGATTCTCAAGCAGCAAAGGGAAGACTTTGTTAACCCTTTCATCCCAGTATGCAGTAGACCCAGCCAGAGGTCTCACACATTATAATTATCAAAATATGCTAGTTCATTCCATCAACAAATATTTAAGGAAATGTTTTGGGAGGTAAAAATATAGTGGTAATGTAAAAAGATGCAGTGTCTGCCTTCATATCTTTTCTTCCATGATGCTGTATATTTCTTCCACTGTCTGTAGAACTTCTATATATCCTTTAAAGGCCAGCTCAGATGTTATCTCTTTTCTAAAGCTCATATAAGTCTACTTTCCTAGCACTTTGTGCAAATTGCCCTGAATTCAAGGATTGGTTTTGGGTATCCTGAATGCCCTACATCAAATGCGGGTTATGTGTACATGTGAAAATGTATGTTTGAGGAAAGGGGCTAATGCTTTCATCAAATTTTCAAAGTAATCTATACAACCCCTCCCCACCCCCAAGAGTTTGGAGTCCCATCACTCTGTTATAAGCACGTTTTGCATGTGGCTTTGTTATTTGCTTATAGGTCTGTATTTCCTATTGGAATGTGAGTACCTTAAGAAAAAGGGCTGGATGTATTTGAATGACTGATTCACAGTATACTCAAGGAAATGCATGTTGAAAGAATCACTTCTCAGTATCCTCCATATGCCCAGCAGCTTGAAGGATGCCAATGATGCAGCATATCCTAATTTGAAAGGGAAAGTTCTTCCTTACTTTAAACTAAAATCAGCCTTTCTTGTTTTTGCCTCTGTCCTCTAAAGTTATAAGTGAAATGTCTTCCCTCTCTTAAGTTGAATTGCCCTTTTGTGATACTTACAGTTGATTGGGAGACAAAAGAGAAGGTTAACATAAGGGAATTATTTAAAAAAAAAAAAAAATATATATATATATACATACACATATATATATACACACATACATATATATAAATTTAATTTAAATCGCAAATACACAATCACAGCTCAAATATTTTAACTTGAAACTTCTAACTATACATTAATTTACTAATGTTTTACTAGGGGAAGAAACTGCAGATAACCCCTGAACCAGATGATTAAGATTAATATCATCAATGAAAGTCATGTTGATATAATATACCCTGTGATATAATATAATAAGAAGGATACCTCACCTTTGTGGAATTCTTTCTACAAACCTATTATTCCACTGTAATCATAAGACAAGATCAAGCAAATTCACATGGAAAGATATTTTATAGAATGCCTGACAAGTACTATTGAAATATATCAAGATCTTGAAAAATGAAGATTGAGAAACTGTCACAGATTAGTGGAAAAACTGGTGTAATCCAGATTAAAGTCTGTAGTTCTGACATATCTATCATGGTTATATAAAATATTGACATTAGAGAAAGATGGGTACAGTATATATGGGAAGTATCTGTACCATCTTTGTAATTTTTTTATTAATCTAAAATTATTTCAGAAAAAAATTTATTAGAGTAATAGAAGAAATCACAGAAGAAAATGTTAGGTGATTTAAAACTTAAGACATATAAACCAAATTAAAAGACAGTAATACTGAAAAGATATTTATAACAAATGATAGACAAAGGGATAATAAAATAGTAGAATATATTTTAAAAATCAATAAGAACATACTATTGCTTCAATTGGAAAGTACTCTGATTGCAATTCACAGGAGAAATACAGTGGCCAGTCAATATAAAAACTAGTTCAGTCTCACCAGTAATTTAAGAGTTGTCAATAAAGCAGTATTGAAAATATTTTTACTTGTGCAAAGACAGAAAAAAATGATTCAAATAAGAAGAGGATAAGTGAAAGGATTATAAATTGGTACAAACTTTCTGAAAAGGAAGTCAATAAATGGGTATTAAGCTTAAAAATACGCATATCATTTGTGCTTATAGTCTTCCACTGATAAGATTTTTTTCCCCAAGGAATAATCAGACATGTACTGATTCATTACAGGGTTATTGATAATAAAGAACTCAAATCTTACATATCCAACAGCAAGGGAATGATCTATAAAGTTTTGACAAACCTATAGAATAGAATATTATAATCATTATGAATCATAGTATAACTAAATAAAACAAAAGCAAGATACAGTTTGTATGTATTCTCTGATCCCAGACAACATATGTATATACACAAATGTATCTCTTGAAAGGGTGGTGAAGAAATACACATCATGTTAAAAAGTAGTTACTTATCTTTGGGTAGTGAGAAAAGGATGAATTTTGTTTTCTTTATACCTCTTTGCATTTTCAAAATCATCCTAGAGTGAGTATATATTACTTTTATAATTGGGGGGAAATTGACATTGCAAGCATGTGGCTAATGAGTTTCTTTCATCTTTCATGCTGATTTAATTAAGAAAATGTTAGTTCCATTTTGTGCTGTGAAAAATTGTTTTTCCTCTTTCCACCAGGAAGCTTCTCAGGATTCTCCCACTGCCGAGTGAGAACTGGGGAGCTCTCATTGGAGAGTGGTGTTGTCATCCTGACCCCTTTGCTAATAAGCCACTTCACCCAAGAGAGAATGACTGTTTTATTGGAGATTCTTTCTTCTTGGTGAATATAAGAAATGATTTGAGGCAGGTAAGACCTGAACCATTCCCAGTTGAGATGTGCTTTTTTCTGTAATCATTTTAAATTGGTAAAATATCTTTTCACAGTCATGCTAACTTAGAGATTTGCTTAGATACCCATTTCCCCAATCTTCTCTTAATTCAAAGCCTGTTAAAGAAACCTTTCTAAAGGCTCAAATCCATTATTTTCAACTGCCTCTGTCCTCTAGCTCTGCTCTATTGATTTAAGAAGAGTCTTATGCAAAAGCACACACATGGGTTGGAGGAGCTGGAAAAGAGAGCTTCTTCATGCAGATTTAGGAATATTACCATTTTATAAACCAAATGCCTTACTTTCTTGTTTTGGATAATATTTCATAATCTGTGTGCATTTTAATCTCAATAGTCTGATTTAAATTAGAAGTGTACCAGGATATGTACCATACAATTAGATTCAGGGATTTTACTGAGTCTGCCCATAGTCTAGACTTCTGCTGATGTTATAAAAGCAGATTCCATCAAGGAAAAAGAGGAAAATGAAAGAGCTGGGGAATGGAAATCAGGCTTATGCTGTAGTGTTTAAGTTGGTGCTTAACAGCATGACATCAGAATGGCCCTTGCTAAATAATTTGCATTAGGAAGAAGACAGTTTCCTCTCATTGCAGAAAATGAGTGGTTTACTTTATTTTAAAAGAAAATCAGTAGCATTGACTTGGCCCTTGTGAGGAATCATTCCCCAATAGCCAGTCAATACAGATATGATTTAAAAAGTAAAGAAAACCATTGCTAGAGAATCTTCATTTCAACACCTGATTACTAGTAAGAACAAACACATTGTATTTTAAATTTCACTGCCTCATTTAATTTTTGTAATCAGAACTGACCTGCTACAGGAAACATATAACACTCAGACAACAACTCTCACATTATAAATTAGTTTATAGAACTATTTTGAAGGAAATTTGTCAAATATCCAGATTAAGTTGTTGTCAGTTATAAGTTATTAAATGCCTCATGTCTCATCACAAAAAGAAATCCCTTTATGTAAATATGGTTTGCTTTAAATTGAAGCACTTTAACATTCTGTAGTTTTAAGAGATAAATGGTATGAAGTTAGTATGTTATACTTACATTTAAGATGATTCTATTAAATTTATGTTTTACTCTAAATATACTTACTTATTTTACATGTTTTTCATTTTTATGAATAAACTCTACATCTTAAAAATATTTAGAAGGGGTGAATGGAAAAAGAGTGGAGAAAGATTAAATAAGAGAAGGCATGTTTCCCTTTTTAGATACTCTTTATTCTGTGCTGAGATATGTTCTTCACATTTACATTCTCGTCAGTTATGTGATGCACTTACAAGTATTTCTCTTCATTGTAAACAGCTATCTTATAAATTGAAAGAAGATTCTTCATATTTAGACACTACAGGTTTTGTTATCAAGGACAGTATGGGAAATTACTATCATAACAAGCTGCAGTTGACAAGATTGTTTTCAAGTTGGTCTGGATGGAAGTTTCTCTTTAATTGCATATTGTAGCAGTTGAAAGAGTGTGCCTGTGACCAAAATAGTAACATAAATTTAGAGAGACTGCTTAAACAGTGCTCTCAAGGCTCCTCTGGGAACAAGGCTGCTCTGTGCTATTGAAAACCTATTTCTCATATCACCCAGTCTAGCCATCTAGCAGGGGTTTGAAATGTCACATGGTGATACAGCATCCTAATGGTATCTCTTGGGAAACATTTTTTTTGGCGAGACAATATCAAGGGTCCTTAGAAATTGAAACAATACAAAGGAAAATAAAAACAAGGATAGGAGGCTAATCCACCTCTCTGAGCAGCACTGCCATCTCTCAGATATATTGATTTAATTAGTCCCCAACAATGTCTTTCTTTGAGGTTTGCTCTGTAGAGTTCCCACACTGTTAGGCTGTTTTATTACTCAACTTGCTTTATTATTTCCTTGAAGCGTAGATCAAGAAAAATGCATTACAAAGCAGAGATTCTCTTTAAACAAAATTAACATGCTAGAAAATCTTAATTAAAAAGATCTGATTTTAAAAACAGCACATAGAGCCCAACATTATTTTGTTCCTTCAGCACTCTCTTAGAGTTTACAGAATCTTATTTGTGCCTCCACTGCTGTGGCAGGATGTGCTTCTTATTTTCAAACAATTTCTGCTGAAGATTCCCCTATTCCTGCAGTTTGGTTGTCATCTCTTGTACATTTTTCCCATGTACCAACATACTATCAGTTTTGTCTGTTGGAATAGGAGGACAAAGATGGCATCTCCACCATTTATAAAATTCATATTATTTAAAACTTTGAAAATATGAGCCAGTATAGCCAGTATGTGGTAGCTCACTCCTATCTGTAGTCCCAGGCATAAGGGAGGCTGAAGCAAGAGGATCACTTAAGTCCAGGAGTTCAAGAGTTCAAGGCCAGATTGGGCAACATAGTAAGAGGCCATCTCAAAAAAAAAAAAAAAAAAAAAAGTATAGCCAGACTTATAACTTCATTCTGTTTAATAAAAAAAATAAAATCAGCATTGAACTTTGATTATACTATTACTGATAAGTATGACCAACAACTTTATCTTTTTATTCATTCTTGGGGTACTGAATAATAATTTATTGGTTTGGGTAATTTGTTTTATTAAATTCATAAGTGAATCTTTTGTTTTCTTAGAAAAAATATGTTGGTGAATGACGCAGCAAAATAACTGGGGGGGGGGGCGACGAGGAACTTGTATACATTGATACAGCAGGAGTGGGAGCCATTTATTGTAGGACAGGAGCGGTATATATACATTCCACATAGCTTATCTTAATTAACATAAACTAGATACAGCAGTCAACCAATAAGGAATCTCCACACTTAATGGCTCGCTGGCATTACTTCACAAACCACTCCCTCTGGCAAAATGCCAGGCGCCATCCAGACTTGTTTACAGACTGTAACATTTGCCAGGCCCCATCCTGACTTGTTTACAGACCCTAACAGGTGAAGTTTGTAAACATTCACAAGGATAAAAAGAATAATATTATGACCTTCAATATGCCAATTGTCTTGATTTAAAAAGTGGGGTTTTTTTGTTTTGCTAAAGTGTTTTTAAAGCAAAATCCAGTGTTATGTTTCAGAATGTATGTCTAAAAATACAGATTTTTTTTTTTTACAAAACCTTACTGTCATTATCACACCTAATAATAATAAATGATAGAATATCAGGCCCTGACAAAATTTCTTAATTGCCTTAAGAGTATCTTTTATGCTGGGCATGGTAGCATATGCCTGTAATCCTAGCAGCTCTGAAGGCTGAGGCAGGAGGATCTTGAATTCAAAGCCATACTCGACAACACCAAGGCGCTGAGCAGCTCAGTGAGACCTTGTCTCTAAATTAAATACAAAATAGGGCTGGGGATGTGGCTCGGTGATCAAGTTCCCCTGAGTTAAATCCCTAATACTCTGTTCTCTGCAAAAGCATCTTTTACTATAGGTTTATTTGAATGAAGATCCATTAATTTGGTTGTTTGAGCTAATTTGCTTGTTATTGATCAGATTTTTTTTTTTTTTTGCTTATGTGTGGTACTATATATTAAATACAGAGGCTCTCTACTACTAAGCCACACCCCCAACCCTTTTTATTTTATTTTGAGATAGGATCTTTCTAAATTATGAAGGCTGGCCTCAGACTTGCAATCGTCCTGCTTCAGCCTTCCAAATCACTGGGATTATAAGGATTTCAGGCATGCACCACCACACCCAGCTAGTTGTTGATCAGATTTTAAGATTCTGATCACTCATGTCTGATTAGGGTAGAATCTTATTTTAAAAACAAACACCCAAAGAATAAAACACTTTGCCTACTCACTTGAAAGACAATGAGAAATATTATGTGAAAACAATTATAGATGAACTGCATAATAAAGCACCTGACAGTTTTCTGCTTTGAATAGAAAAATTCTTTCTTCACAAACTTTGCTGTACCAATACCTGATATTAGGTTTTAGTAAAATGCTTACATTTTTTGATAAGATTTAATGAAAATGGTCAAATTCCACCTGTATAAAATAACATCCTTTAAAAATTATTTTCAGCACCTCTTTGGAACTGTATAGATAGATCTTATTGTAAAAAACATGAAACTGCCAGAAGGTCTACCCTTACAATTGAGCATACTGGCTATCAGGGCTCTCTTCCTGGAACTGAGCAAACTGGTACCTTCCTTTGTTTCTGTCTGTTCCTCAGAACAGACAGAATTTGTCTCAATGACACTATCCCATCACTCATCTTGGCCAGACTCTGCTTCTGCTATGTGCAATGTGCTGGATGCAAGGTTATCAGTGTCCTGGCCAGGGATGGTACTGTCCCTGGGCCCCACCTGGTGTACCTTGATAAATGTTTGAGCCAGGTGTGAGCTGATTTAAAGAGTTCATATTTGCTTGTTTCCTCAGCAGAGACTTTTAGAGAAAGACCAGAGAATCTGTGCAAATCCTGTGGCTAGACCGGGGAAAAATAGGATATGTTTTTATATTATCGTAGATTTCTTCAGCATATGAAAGGATTCATCTCAGGAATCATTGATATGGAAAAGAGCTGGGGAGTATTTATGGATTTTCACTATAACATGGATTTGAGGCTGGGTAAAAGAGTGAGTCAGACATATGGACCCCAGTATAAGTTGTACAATTGCTTTTGACTATTTGATTTTTAACTAAAGTAAGAGATATATTTTTACATCAATGTCTGATCATATATACATTCATGCACACACACACACGCACACATACACACACATGCATGTGTACGCTATATAAACACACTATAAGTAAAAATTTCTTGAAGTAATACCTACCTGATGTTTGAAGCAGTCATGCTTTCTATTCAGTATTTTTAAAGACAAGCTATAACCCATGGAATTAATTCCATGAATTGATTCCCACTAATGACATATGACCTGTAGTTTGGAAAACACTGAGCATAGTGCTTAAAAGCATAAGCTTTTTATCTGGATTCAAGCATAAACTCTCTCAGTTACTAGCAGCTTGTCTATGGAACTAAATTTAAATGTGCATCTTATGCAACTTGTCAGGAAATATTCATTTATATCAAGGAAAATTACTTGTACTCAAATTTATACTGATCCACTAACTTATTCCATTAATTAATACATATGTTATTCCATATCACAGAGCCACTGCCCTTCTCACTTCACCCTACACTGTTCTGCAGTTTTCCAGAAGGGATGACCTTATGTCCAGAGTTGCAGAGTTCTTTTTCCTTGACCATTTCTTCATGATGTGTGCCATGTTGCAGTATATCTGGGTGGGAGGGATGTTGTATGGCTTTAACAGAGCTATTACTATGTATTTGAAAGGAAGCATTCTTTGTTTACAAATTTGGTGAATGCAAGCTAATTAACATGTATCCTACATAATGAATTTGAATTTTTGAAGTCTAAGAAGTTTTGAAATCTAAGAATGCTCCAGGAATTTGTCTCAATGACACTATTCATCCTTCTGTTTATAGTGCATATCTTAAATGGAAAAAAAAATAGAATTTTATGAACAAGTTAGATAATTTTAACTTCTGAATTATGGGAGGCTATAAATTATAGGTTACTTACACATAAATTACACTCGATTAGGAGTCAAAACAATATGAGTTCAAATTCTGATTCTTCTGTATTCTATACACATGAGTGGGGGCAAGTCATTAACTCTCTCTGCCTTTGTTGCCCACCATCTGCCCATTTCAAATTATGGCTATTTGGAAATAGTTTTTAGAAATGTAAAGTTCTTCTTGTTCAGATTATTGGCAACATTTGGATTATCAAGAAGTGGCTAGGTTTGAAAAAGCCAATGTGTGCATTCTATCTTAAGGCAGAAAAAGGAAATTATCTCTGTGCATGTGAATTATGCACACAAGCTAAATGCATTCCCAGTATTTAGTAGAGGGCAGCATAAAATGTAAAGTTCAATGTATACTCTGGGGACTATGTTAAAATTATATATTCCTTTTAAGGAAAGCTGAATGACATTTAAATGACATTTTTTTGTTCTACAGGAACCAAAAGCAAATACCAAAGTAATTTGTAAGCGTTGCAAGGTAATGTTGGGAGAGATCATGTCATCAGGTAAGAATTTCATAAACAAGAAGCCAAAATGATTGCCTTCTTTTTTAAAAGCCAGAAGGAGATTTTATAAAAAATACATAGAAAAGATACATGGATAATAATATATTTTATAGAATTGGTGCTTTTTAAAATAGAAAACAATTAACATATCATCCAATATGTATAGAAGTTTGTATATTTTATGTGCATATTGTATTGACTTTTAAGCATTGAGAAGTTGGGTCATTTTCAATGTTTCTTATCTTATTTGTAGTATAAAGCAATAGTACAAAGTTTGTACTTGGATCTATCTTAAAGAAATTGGATCCCTCTCCTCAGTACAACCTGACAGTTAGAAGAGTTGGAGAAGTTACTTTTCTTGGCTGCCATCTGCCTCAAGGCTGTATTTTGGGGCTGGAGGTGGGAGAGGACATATTGAAATTGAAGAAACCACATTCTGAGTTTTATACTTTGTTCCTTATTCTTTTTTCCCAATGGTGTTAATTATATTTTATGTAAACTCTATGTTATACTACTTTAAATATAATAATGAAAATCCTGATAATTAAAATGCTGTTTAAAGATATGGTTTAAAATGTGTAGAGAGCTACAACATGCTGTGTTAGCTTTGCAGGTGAGGAATAATCACTTTTAATATAATTAGAAGATATAATGTAAGTGAAGCTATTGTACTTAAAGGAAAGCAGATGGTGCTATATTTTGTTTGTTTAAATCATCAGAGTCTTTTAAGTAATTACTTGTTCAAAGTGAGCAGAAAAGGATGCTATCCTCAAAGTCATTTTTGGAGAATGAAAACAAGCCCCACAAGAAACTCCTTAGAAAACTTAAGGTTTCCAATTTAAGGTTTTTCAATAAGATGAATTGATTTTTAAATTCTTTTCTTTCCTCCCTGAGGGCCAGTTAAAACGACAGTTTAGGAATACAAAGATGTATGTATACAAAGACGAAGAGAAATGGAGAGGAAATGATAGTAATATAAATAGGACATAGAAGCAAATTATTTAGGAGCATGCTTGGCGGTTCCTCAACTACAAGGATCATGGAGTGCCCTAGTAGTGGAGGGAGAAAAGGGAAATAATATCACTGAGAAACTTTACAACAATAAGGATGAAGTTTCCAGAAGGGGAAAAGCAGTTAGTGTATAATATATTAGGAATTAGGAAAGCATGGAAGTTTTTAAAAGTAGAGCTGAAAGTTAGAAGACAATCAAGCAATGTCTTCCTAATTTGAGGGGGAAAAAGTTCACCCTGGAATTCTCTACAAAATCAAATCATCAGTCAGATGTGAAGATTATTTATTTATTATCTTTTTAATTTTATTTATTTATTTTATTTTATTATATATTTTGGAAATAATAAGGTTTCAAAACAGACTTAAAAGGTATATTTTCCTTAGAAATCTATCATTCCTATGGGGGAAAAAATGAGGGATTCAACCTAGAAAGGGATGACATGAGTTTGGGGAAATAGGCTATCCAATATAGAGGAACAAGGTAAGAAAGGCCTTGAGATGTATAGCTGTACCACAGAAAAACAGCCTGATTGAAGTGAGGAGAGAGAGAGGATTGTAATAAAGACTTTTCCCATCATAAATAAAATTTTCCGCATGTAACAAAGTAATGTTGATATTATTGAGACAAACCATTTCATTATATGGGAAGAATTACCTAAAGTTGCTTGGAAAACTAAACAAATGAAAATTATTTACTACAGTAAAAATACAAGGTAGAATAAGAAAGGAAAACTTGCCAGGATATCATTTCTGGTCATAATAATGTAAATACTGGGTATTCATTTAACCATACATTATGATGTAATTCATAAGTATATCAGAATATCAGAATATATGAGTGTGTGTATATGGGGTGGTTTAATAGAACTACATCCACATCAACTCAAAATCAATAGAATTACACTTCCCAAAATGGTGGTGGTAAGAGGATGGACAAATCTGTACCACAAAAAGCAAGCACAAACTGAACAAGTTAAACAAATTATTAAATATCAATATTATGGCACTGGAAAATGAACGAAGTGAAACAACAATTTGAGAAGTGTTTAGTCATGAAAAAGTACTACTGCATTGGGAAAGAATGGCAAGTTTGTGATCTTTTTGCCCACAGAGTAGGCCTTGCTGTCTCTTGCCTCCAGAACTTGGGCAGAGAAATCCTACAAATGTATTGTTTACAGGTGTTGAGTTCAATTCAGGGTAGGTGACAGAGAAAGTAGAAATTTAAGGGGGGGATATTTTGGAATCAAATGTATGAAATATGATATGTCAAGAGTTTTGTAATGTTTTGAATAACCAATAAAAAAATACAAAAAAAAAAAGGTGATAGAAGGGCCAATACAATAACTTCTTCATACAAGTCTGGCTGACTACTGAACTCTGCATACAATAGATGCCAGGAAGTATTTATTGCGTGTATTTTCAATAAGAATTGAAAACTTAGACCTGTGAATTTGCTGTGCCTTTGATTGCATTCCTTAATCCACAAACAACCTGAGCAACAGAAAGCACTTTTTTCTGAGACACCTTAGTGGCAGTGGATACTCTAGAGAGCCAGACTAAACAAAATAAAACTTAGCAGTGACATTGGCAGCTACAAACTGTGGGGCAGGGGGAACATATTTCACAGTAAGTTCAGGCCAGTTAATTGATCACTAAACCATTAAACCAACAATCCTCAGAAGAACAAAACAAAATTCAGAGCTGCTACAACATATTACATACATTTTCTTGCTTCTGTCTACAAATTATGATATATGCAAAGAAATAGGAAAGTGATTCATACTGAAGGAACAAAAAAGGATTGCATAGACTGAGTAAATACAAATGTTGTATTTAGCAGAATAATATGTTGAAGTAGCTATATAAATATGGTAAGGAATTAAAAGAGAAAAGTCCTTGAATGAACAAATAGCAAATATCAACAAGTTGGAAACTTCAAAGAAAAAGCAAATTGGTAATTTTAAAATTGAAATGTGTAATAACTGAAACTACAATTCACTAGATGATCTAAACCACAGATTTGAGACAACAGAAGATAAAAAAATTATTGAACTTGTAGATTAATACTCATTAACCAGTCCAAAGGAAAAATTCTGAATAGAACCTTAGATCTGTGGGACAATATCAAGTGTTACAACAAGTGTATAAGTGGACTCTCAGAAGGTAAGGAGAAAAAGAAAGGGTCAGAAAAATAATTACAGAAAAAACTGGCTTAAATCTTGGCAAATCTGGTGAAAAATATTAACTCTGGGATCTAAGAATTTCGGTGAACCCCAAGCTGCGAAACTTCTGATAATTAATGAGGAAGAGAGAATCTTGAAATTTGACAGGAGCAAAACAAAACATCATAAATAGGGATTTCATGATACAATTAAGGTGGACGTCTCCTAAAAATCATGGTCTCCAAAAAACATCAAAATAAATATGCAAAGTGCTAAGGTAAAAAGACTGTCAACTGGCTGGGTGTAATGATGCATGCCTGTAATCCCAGAGGTTTTGGAAGCTGAGGCAGGAGGATCAAGAGTTCAAAGGCAGCCTCAACAATGCTAAGGTGCTAAGCAACTCAGTGAGACCCTGTCCCTAATACAATATTTTTTAAAAATAAGGTCTGGCATGTGGCTCAGGGGTCAAGTGCCCTGAGTTCAATCCCTGGTACCCCTCCCACCAAAAGAAGACTGTCAGCCAACCATATTGTATCCAGCAAAAGTGTCTTTAAAAAATAAAGATGAGCCTGGATAAAACATGTGAAATAATGTGTTACAAACAGACCTTAAAGGAAATTCTTCAGGCTGAAGCAAAAGGTACCAGATGGTAACTAGAATACTCAAGAAGGAAAAAAGAGCAGGAGAAGTGGAAAATATAAGGATAAATTACCACAAAAGCAGATTCAAAAAAGGTACACACAAAGTCACATTTTTCTGCAGTTTGCCTGTTTTCTATAATTAGAACTTTTGTTTTGATTGCTTTGAGAAGGAAGGACAGAAATGAAAGACTACACAAGATGGGAAATTTAATGGGTGATTGTCTCTACAAAAACATGAGATTCTAAAGACCATCCCCTCACAGTGAAGTGAGTTAGAAGGGGAACAGTCCTGTAGAATTATAAATAGGTATCAATTCCTGGGGTTTTTAGGGAATTTCAAATCTTGAATTCAGTGTGTTCTGACAGAATAGCAGGTACCTGGCAAAATCAAATGCATATCACTTCTGGAGGGAAACACTTTCATTGGAAAAAATAGTGTTATTCTCACAAATAATTTTTCAAGTACAGTGTTCAACATATAACCAGAGATAAATATGGACACAAGTTAGCTAGACTTCTATCAGTAAGAACTAACAAATATATCAGACAATGGAAATAAGCTTTTACTGGAATGATCATAAGCAAAATATAAAAGAATACTGCTTAGTATAATTAACAATGTAAAAGACATATTTAAAGACAGTGCAATGAAAAAGCAAACAATAACAGTATGTATCTTTGAAGAGGAGCCACAGTGGAATTTCTAAAAACATGCTGTATTATAATTGATATTAAAAATTCAGAGACTGGTTTAATAGCAAAGCAGGTACAACTTGGAAAGAATTAATGGACAGAAGATGGATGAAAATCTACCTTCCAGACAGAGGAAAAGAGTGAAATACAGGCAATATTTGAACAGTTGAGAATTTTGTAAAAGTAAACAACAATCTACAGATTCAAGAGGCACAATGAATTCCAATTCAGTGAGGCCCAAGTAAGAAATGAAAAGAAATCTATACCTAGATACATCCCAGTAATACTGGAGAATGAAAAGCCAAGAGAAAATCTTAAAAGCAACCAAAGAAAAATGACAGATAACCTTCAAACAAGCACCAGTAATGGAAATTCGAAGACAGTGGAATGATATTGTCAATGTGCACAAAGCAATAACCGTTAACCCTAGGACTTTATATCAAGTGAAAGTATCCTTCAACAAAGAAGGCAAAGATAAATATGTTTTCTGAAAGACAAAAACTAGGATAATTTACCACTAGTGACTTCTTGGTAAGAAAAATTCTACCTGTAGGCAGGTAGAAGAAAATGACCCCAGATAATTCAAGAAAGATTGGTAAGAAATCATGAAATGAATATTAACTGTATAGAACAACATGAAATGAATATTAACTGTATAGAACAACAACAATAGTAACTGGGATTTATATATATAATAATAAGTAAAGCATTTTAAATTTTTTTGCCCTTTTGTTATATTGAGCAATTGGAACTTCTTAAAAAAATTACTAGGAATAACTTGACTTATTAAAGTCATTAATTATTTAATTTGGCCTATTTAAAACATGCATGTAATTCTGTTGCCAAATATACAATTATTTAATTCATCCTTAACTTTTAGACATTTTAATTTGTTTTCAGCATTTTTCTACTAATATTATTATGATCATCTTTATAGATAAATTTTTACATATTTTATTGATATTTCTTTAAGATACTTTTTTTTTGGTACTAGGGATTGAACAGATGAACCAGGGGGGTGCTTTACCACTGAGCTACATCCCCAGATTTTTTTATTCTTTTTTTTGAGACAAAGTTGTGCTAAGTTGCTAAGGATCTTGCTAAATTGCTGAGGCTGCCCTTGAACTTGTGATCCTCCAGCCTCCCCATTGCTGAGATTACAGGTGTTTGCCATCACACCCAGCTAAAATAATTCTTAAGTATTTAATTATGGTGTCAAATATATATACAAAAGTTTAGGCCTTTTGCTTCTAAGAAATCTATCATCTTTAGTTATGATAGCATATCCATTTCTTATAAGCCCATCTGTTACTACACCTTATCATTTAAAACAGTTTGATGCTAAAATATACTTGTTTTGATTTGGATGTCCCTTTTTAATAAAACATTTTTAATGGATTTTCTAAAGCAACCCAAAATGGTTATTGAATATCTGGCCTACTGTTTACATAAACTAAGTAATCAGATAAACAGCTTTGTTGAGAACGGTACACGGATAGAGTCACTGACATTCTGGGTAAATACTGGTATCAGGATTATAGCATCTGTGCATGGGCTTTTGGATTCTACAACTGAAAAGCCTTTTTCACTGCCTTTCAGATTTGTGGCTATTCAGTAGAAATGAGGAAATCCAATGCCTAATTTTTATGTAAATAGGCTAAAACTGTGATGTGACTAATTTTTATAACCTTTTGTATGTGTAAACTGTTTTGCTGCTACAGATTCACATTTGAGCATGACATTCTAAACAGACACTGTGCTGTTTGATCTCAGAAATATCTTCTTGTAGTTATCAGTGTTTTTTTCTATTGATACAAAATCATTTTGGAAAAATGTTTACTGAATGGTCATAATTGAATATTTAGTTTGGAATGTCATAATTTGGGACCAACACACCCACAATAAAAATATTAATATATTGGGAAGATTCTTAACTTTCTTTCTTTTTTTTTTTTTTTTTGTTTCTAGAAACCACTAAGTTTTATATGACAGAGATAATTATTCAACCATCTGAGAGAAGTTTTCCTATCATACCAAGGTACAAATAGCAAATTAAATTTATTACGTAATTTTGTAGGTATAATTGATTAAGAATTTATTTTTATTCATAATTTTTTTAATTTGGAAAGGGGAAATGCTTTAGAGAAAAGTTTTGAAATACTTTAGCCCAACTACACATATAAACAATTTGAGGTTTTATTTCTTTATGTTTTGCTTATATGGTGTATGTAAATATGTTCATATAAATCTTCTAATTCTGAAAGTTTTTTGTGCTTCTTTCTATGTGCCAGAGATTCAGAATTTTATAACATAATCATCAATCTTTTTCTTGTTTTTTTGATTTTTATTTGTTTGTTTTAGGTACTGGACATTGAACTCAGGGGTGCTTTATCACAGAATGAAATCTCCAACCTTTTTTATTTTTTTTATTTATATGTGACAGTGGAATGCATTACAATTTTTATTACACATATAGAGCACTATTTTTCATATCTCTGATTGTATACAAAGTATATTCACACCAACTCGTGTCTTTATACCTGTACTTTGGATAATGATGATCATTACATTCCACCATCATTAATAACCCCATTGTCCCTTCCTTTCCCTCCAACCCCTCTGCCTTATCTAGAGTTCCTCTATTCCTCCCATGCTCCCCCTCCCTATCCCACTATGAATCAGCCTCCTTATATCACAGAAAACATTTGGCATTTGGTTTTTTGGGATTGCCTAACTTCACTTAGCATTATCTTCTCTGACTCCATCCATTTACCTGCAAATCCTTTTTATTTATTTTTTATTTTTTAATATTTTATTTTTTTAGTTGTACACAATATCTTTATTTATTTATTTTTTTATGTGGTGCTGAGGATCGAACCCAGGGCCTCGCATGTGCTAGGCAAGTGCTCTACCACTGAGCCACAACCCCAGCCCTCCTTTTTATTTTTTATTATGAGACAGGGTCTCACTAAGTTGCTTAGAGCCTTGCTAAATTGCTGAGGTTGGCTTTGAACTTGCAATACTCCTGTCTCAGCCCCAAATTGCTGAGATTACAAGCCTGTGCTACACACCGGCATCAATGGGTTTTTGAAAAATTATTTCTGGTTTTCATTTGACCTATTTAAAATTTGAAACATAGATCCGTTTCAAATTATTTCTGTGTTTCAAAATAAAAGATCTTCAGCCTCTAAATCTATTAATTTTTCTTTTCTTTTAATCTTTTCCAGTTTGCAAACAAAAGTTAACCATAGACAGTCTTTAGTATATCTATGATATCCAAAAATTATGGCAACCTGAACATAAACTTGTATTTTATCATTCTATAAATATTTTCTGAACCATAGAGCTGTCACTTTAAGGAGATCTAAATGAAAAAAGAAAATGCAGATTATACAATGTTTGGAAGGAAATTTCTCACATTCTTTTGTAACCTAGCTATCCACTATTTAATGTGTATATCATCAATGGAATATCTACTATCACTAACATGGTATTTTTTTATTCAATAGAGAGGAATCGGTAGCTTTGGGTGGCAACTGTATTACTAATTGGAGAATAGATTTTAAGAAGAATGGAGCAAACATAAATACACTAAAATCCACATTACCACAGATTGTGAGGGAAGGGGCAGTGGATAGAAAAGTCGGGGATGCTGATGTTTCTGCCTTTTAGGTACCCTATATGTAATTTTGGCTTATCTTACTAGAGTTATTATGAGAGTCACTGTACTTTGGATAATAATTGATTTCTGTTCAAACAGGTCTCAGTTTGTCCAGAGTGTTATTGCCCAGTGTCTGGTAGAACTCTCCTCTGCTAGAAGCACTTTTAGATTCACTATTCAAGATCAGGATGGCAAAGTGTACATCTTGGTAAGAAATCATTCTGTCCAGTTTTTTTGTAGCCTAGTAATCCAAGATCTCAGAAAATTTCTCTTTTGTTTTTATTTTTTCTTAGTTCATAGGTCTAGAAGTTAAGTGATCAAGAATTGAATATTTAATATCAGCTTAATTCATAAGTCAACCTTCCTTAACTTTATGACAAATGATTGGGTACTTCCATGTATTAGGTTCTAGGGATACAGAAGGAAAGAAAACCTAATTCCTTCCCCTAAGTAGCTCATACACAAAATAAGTGTTTTCACTCTGTTTTTAATGGTCAGTATAATACCATTCTGTCTGTATTTCTTTTTCTTTCTATTTGATACTTTTTTTCCCCTTACTGGGCTATTTGATACGCTTAACTTTAAAATATGTTTTATTGCTTCTGTTATTTTTTAATTACCTCTGACATCTTGATGTTTGAGAAAGTGGCAAGTTTGGGAGAAAAGGCTCTGTGGTTAGCACTCATCCCTTACGTATACCACAAGGGTCTAATATTACACTACCTCTATTAAAAATAATGCTTTGCAGAAATGAATCTGGGGCATTTATCTGAAAACCAAAGCATCATGGACCAAGTCTCCTCTGTCTGTACATCTGTTTTATTCAACCAGTTAATATACATGAAACACTTCTTATTTGAAAGGCACTGTTCTAGGTGCTTAAGGTAGAACAAGAATGCCTTGGCCTGGGGTAGAGTTATGTATGGTTTTGCTGCTGGCCGTCCATTTTGGGAACTCTGTGCTTCTCTACTTCCAGAGAACTTCTGTGGCAGGCTAATATATTTTCCAACTTCAGTTGATATTAAATCATAAATACATAAATAACAATGTAATTGTAACTTCATAGTCAAAGTCTGAACACAAGTTTAGTTTTCTTTTCTTGTAAGATTTTTAAGTTGAACATCAGGAGTAGGAACTTTAAAATTTTTCTAATAGATATTTAAATTTTTAAAAATTTCCTTTTTATGGAAATAATACATTCTTGAAACACATTCAGACAACATGAAGAACATAAAGAAATGTTAGCTTCCCCATTTGTCCCCTCTCCTCCCCATCACATAGTGCTTTCTAGAGGTAATTTATCTTAATAGTCTGATGTGTGAACGTTAATATTTTTCTATCCATATACAACTTTTGTTTATGAAAGTGAAACAGTATGACATGATCAGAATTTTTTTTGTAACATGCTTTCTTTCTCATAACAATAGATCATTAAGGATTATTTTTTGTTAGTGTAAGTGTAGGTCTTACTCTTTAATAACTGAGTTCCATTGTACAATTATAAAAGACATGCTACAAAAAATCTTTGCACATGCATTTTAGTGCTTCTTTAGAAATGAATCTTTCTACTCTAATACAGCATTGGATTTATATGATATAAACTCAGATGGTAATCACCTTGTAAAACATTGTACTATTGTTGTTCTTTTACAATGGATGTTCTTGGTGCCCCACTTAGATCTGGTTGACTGTGTTGCTACACCCATTCCCAGCTGCTGACAGTGTTGGATGCCAATAGTTCATAGATGTTCCCTTTTCCAGAAACTTGCCTTGGGTAATGATGTTGACTTTCTGAGGAGGTTTCCTTTTCTTACTGTCCCATATCCATTCCTGCCCTGGTCAGCCTGTCAGTGATTTGAATCTGGGCCACAAAAAGCTGAGGCCTTGGCCTCAAGGTGGGGCCAATTTTGTAGGTATAATTCAAGCTCAGGATCTCCCCGTGGATCAGGCTGAAGCCCAACTCCTGCTGAGCTTGTATTCTGCATCCTTGCAGGTCTTTCCCTCATATTTTCCTGTTCTCCTGAAAGTATCTCAGTGAATCACATACCTCTGCATCCCCAAACACTCCTCCATTAGCACTTAGGGAATACTCATTCCAAAACCATTCTGAGATGGATGTTTCCAATCTTTTTACAATATTTTTTTAATCTAATCTCATAGGTAAAAAATAATGGCATTGAAATTTTGCGTTTCCTTATTATTAGTCCTATTAATTTTCATTTATTACATTCCTTGTTAATTTGGTTACTATTCTTTGCCTATTTTTCTATTGGGCTATTTTTTGCCCCTTACTTATTTCCAGAAGCTACACATTTATAGATTATAGATAGTTACATTGTTATTTACATATTGAATATTTTCTCCTCATTAGTTGTCTTTTTTTTTAACTTTATGATGTTGGTTGCACTATTAAATATCGTGCTTTGAAAAGCCTACCTCATTTTGAAATTATGTGATTGGTTCCCCTCTATTTTTTTTGAATAGGTTTTTTTTTTCTTTTTAATAGTAGCTTAAAATACAAATAGGGTGGCAATATCCTCATACGTGGATTTTTCTCTTCACACCTTTAGTTCTGGCTTTTAAACTCAGACAGTGTGGTGATTGAATCTTTGAGTTCCGACCATATCAAAAAGTTCCCCCTTTTGGAAGATACATTAAAAGCAGACTTCAGTTCTGCCTGGAATGCTATCAAGGTCCTCTACCAGCCATGCCTCAGAAGTGGAGATGAAAAGTGAGTTTTGCTTTTGTTTCCCACTCCACACTGTTATAGCTTCTGTTGTCATGTTGGTGTTAAAAAATTAATGAATTTAATGGTACTATACTGCTTCACTTCTTGAAATTTCTAGGAGTCATGCTGCTAAATATGCTTTTAAAGTAGATTGAGTTATTACAGATGATTCATGCTAACATGCAGAAATCTTGCTTTTACTGAAAGTAATTGGTCTTTTCTTGTAATCTCAGCTGTCTGTATATAGACTACAGTACTAGATTAGGCTTCAACAATCATGAATACTTACTGGTAAGCACTTTCCAGTCATTCAGGATACAATAATAGACATAGTCCTTGCCTCAGGAGTTGTCATTCAAACGGGAGGAAGCAAACAATAAACAAAACCATCATCAACAAAAAGTCAAAGGCTTATATGGTTTTTTTGTGTGTGTCCATTACTCATCTAAACTCACCTGAGCTTACAGTTCTCTTAAGGCTAGACACAGCCCTGGGAGTAGGACTGTTATCCCCCTTATAAAGATAAGGATACTAAGAAGTGGGTGGTATGTTATTCTAGTAAAAAAATAAATCAAGATAAGGAAGCAGTGAAGTGTTAGATGGGTATAGGCCATTGTCATTTTATATTGAAAAGTCAGGGACAGTTCCTCAGGAAAAAAAAAATGATATTTAAGTGGAAAATCTGAAGGATGTGAAATGGTGAGCCATGGCCGAGGGTAGAGGGTTCCTAGTGAAGGTGTTACAGAGCGAGGGCCTTCCAAGAAACTGAGGCAACTCGAAGACCCTCTCATCAAACCCTGATTACTCATCAAACCCTGATTCTTGAAATCAAGTCAGCAAGATTTCAGACATGTTGCTTAGAGTAACAGGAATAAGTTTATTGAAGGCATAGGAAAAGGGAAAGGGGATACTCTCAAGGGAGAAAATGGGTCCTCTAAGAGAGGAGAGGGACCACATGCTTCTCCTGAACTCCAATTTTATTGGGGATCCCAGAGAAGTTTCCAGAGAGTCCCACCCAGGACAACCTTTTGACTTTTGACTAACAGCAACAGGACATCAGACTTTCAAGTACCCATTGCTATGGCAACTCTATGTCACCTTGGGCCATACTGACTGATTCTAACTGGATTCTTAACCAGGAAGAACTATCCTGTCTCCTAGAGTTTCAGGATCTGATCACAAAAGTCTGGGTTCCTCCCATCAACATCATCTTGGGTCTGCATATTTCCTGCAGTTAACAGGTACTTTGCTGAGGAATGTGACATATCCTGTCCACTTAAGCCAGGCTGGACTGCAGGTAAATTACTTCTTGGAAAAGAAAGCATGTGGGGTAAGCACAGTGGGCCCATTTTATAGAATTATTCTCTTAACCTTGTGTTCCCACCATCCTTATCTGTCTGTTCCTTAACAAAGGAAACAGCAAGTATTTTATTGTATGGATTGAATGTTTATACTTGTTCTGTATTCTCAGATGGGTTTATCAAATTTCTGCTAGGAACAGAAAGATCCCAGTTTTTTTCTGGGAAATAAATAAGACATTTAAAACAATTACTGCTTTTCTTTCATCTTTTTTTTTTTTTTTTTAATTAAGCAAGCAGTGCAAATCATAAGAGATTCAAATACTCAGAGACATGTAAACTAAAATGTGAAGTTCTTCATCATATCCCTCTCCAGATGTAAACTGTTGTGCAATCTTCCACATTGCTTACTATTCATTTTGCGTCTTAACAAAATCTAAATGATACATATGTTTTTTAAAAGAGCAAAACACTTTCTCTTGGAGATTCTTTACATATCAAGGCTTGACATTTTATGAAATTAGTATACTATAAATCACTTGACCATTTTACTATTGATTACTTTTTGCTGTTATAATTAGTGTTGGACTATGTACTGTTGTATATTTGTTTTATGATTATATGTAGGTTTTTTATAAGAGGGTTTTATAGAGGTACAATTGTTGGGTCAAAAGGTGTGCACATTTAAAATTTTTATAGATAATCTCAAGTTGTTTTGTAAAATGACAATGCAAATTTATAATCCCTCCTAATATTATCTTAAATGCCCATTTCCATACCCTCTTATCATTTAGGTTTTTCCCTATCTGATGCCAGTCTTAATGAAACAGGTTTAATCTACTCTCTTTATGGTATTGAGGTACACTCAGAGAATATGATTTGTGTTCTATGCTTTTCAGACTTTTTGGGAGGCCTAAGACATGGTTAACTTTTAAACTGTTTATTAATTATATTCTCTGTTGGTGTGTGTGTGTGTGTGCGTGTGTGTGCGTGTGCGCGCGCACACGCCGTAATGTAGATTTATATAGTCAATTTTATTAAATCCTTTATATTCATCTTTACTACTTATTTGAAATGTAGTCTTTTGAGAAAGGTATGTTAAATTTTACACTGATTATGGAAGTCGTTTTCTTCTCGTTTTTATATGTTTTTGTATTTTTTCTTTTGAAGTTAATAGATATTAAACATTTGAAATGCTACAGTTTAACTGATTGCATATTTTGTTAATAGAAAATTTTGTTCCTTTTCCATTCGATGCAAAGTTCTTTCATTTAATTTGCTTTGAGTTAATACTGCTATATTTAATTTTAAAGAGATTATTGACTTGTTATAATTTTTTTTTGCATTTCTTTATTTTCACCTGTTTTATGTCATTTTATCTTAGGTACATGTTTCATTATTATATGATTTGTGAACTGCATGTCGCTGG
The DNA here is from genome assembly GCF_001458135.2 of Marmota marmota marmota. NCBI lineage: Eukaryota > Metazoa > Chordata > Mammalia > Rodentia > Sciuridae > Marmota > Marmota marmota. Next base: position 5,774,820 of record NW_025999842.1, on the reverse strand, counting down.
ACATTTTAAAACTCCAATGTGATTGCCTCTTTATCTTAATAGTGAATTTAATTATTTCACAATTATTGTGATTATTGAGATAATTGCACATGGTATGCTACAGGGTCATTTCCTTCCTCTGATGATTTGGAAATAAAAAGTTATTCCAAAATTATTTTTAATGGTTAAATTTAAAATTTTAATATACTTTACTATTTATATTTAGATTTAATATCCCTACTTTTCACTAGAACAAGAAGGACGTAAAGTTTCACATTTCTCCTCTGGCTTACTCCCTTTCCTACTCCCTTCCCTATGTCAATATCATCTGTGATTCTAATGAAGGGGACTGCATTTCTTCCTTCCTCTTTTCTAAGCCAAAGTCCTGTACCATATTTTTATAAAAGTATGTAATGTTATTTTATGTATTTTAACATGATTTATAAATGATACTAAACTCCCATCTTTCTGCAATTGTTTTTTCATTCAATATTTTTTGTTTCATTTTTTAATTTGATCAAGTATATTCTTAAATACATCTTTTAAACTTGGATTATAGTTAGTCCTTGAATATCTGAAAATTTCTTATACTTATTCTGACTTTGATGGTCTTCAGGATTTTCTCTGTATCTTTGATTTTCCTTTCTTTCTTTCTTATTTTTTTTCTTTCTCTCTCTCAGGTACTAGGGATTGAACTCAGGGGCACTGGACCACTGAGCCACATCCCCAGCCCTATTTTATATTTTATTTAGAGACAGGGTCTCACTGAGTTGCTTAGTGCCTTGCTTTGCTGACGCTGACTTTGAACTCTCAATCCTCCTGCCTCAGCCTCCTGAGCTGCTTGGATTATACGGGTGCACCATCACATGTGGCTTATCTTTGGTGTTCTAGGATTTTATAAAGATGTGTCTAAATGTGAATGTTTGCTCAAAATTTTCTCATATCTATTTTTAAAGATACAATATGCTTTCAATCTCTGTAAGAATAGTAATTATACTTAAATTCCTCTGTTTTCTCTATTAACTTTTTTTCCCTTGAGTGTTAGCTCTTTTTGAAAACAGAGATTGAGTTTAATGCTTCTTTTTTTCATAGCATTGCTCTTCCCAAATGTTTGATGGGTTGACTAGAATTCTTGCACAAGGATTTGAGCTCCATGCCAGCTAGGACCGTGTCTGTCCTACTCACCATGAATATTTGTTAAAGAATTCAAAACATACAATTTGTGTTTATACAGTGGTACCTGATGTTCTACTTATTCTCTGATAATTATAATTCAGCTGTTGATAACTATGAGTTCTTGGTAGCATAGCCTGTGCTTATGGATTAGTGAAAGATAACTCAAAGGATTTGCTGGTCTGGACTTGTCTGGACTTGTCTTTTTTCAACTTTTGGAATTAAAAAAATGGAGGTAGTCACAGATTCAGTTATGGTGATAAATCTTGTATTAATTATATGTAGGATCTTTATACTGCCTTTCTTAAGGAGTATTAAAGGAACTTGGTGTACTTGGACCATATTTATTCATTCTGAACAAATTCCTATGATGCTAGAAATAGAGTGACATTAGTCAGTTGTGTTCTGTATTCCATTAGGAGACTTTTTTTTTTAACTCCACGTGTCTTGGAAACAAGTTAGTGTCTAATGAATGAATTTACCTATTTATAAAATTACTTTTGTTGTGCTTTTCCTCCTGCTACTTTTTGGCTCTGTGTGCCCCAAGGTAGGAAGAAAATTTTTCCAGTTGGATAAACGTGCTGTGAGTTATTTACTTTTGTCTTTTAAAGATATTAGTGTCTTCCTTTCTGGGGCATGACTGAGCAAACTTTAGACTCGTGGTATATTTTTGATTCATGGGGTGGTACATTAACTATTTTAGTCCAATTGGCTAGAATTTTTTTTCTAGTGAAAGTGTGGATTGCCAGATGGTCGTCTAAATAAGGAAAATAGCAAATGTAACTATGGTTTTATTTCCTTGAGCACTCACAAAAAAGTGGCATATAATATTTTTAGAGTGTTCTTTCTAGCAATTTTGTTCAACATTTTGAAGTATATTGTGTTTTTTTTTAATCCCTTCCCTTCTTACTTCAGCCAGTGTTTCACATCTTAGTGAAACCAATGGTTTACGGTTTCATGTTTTATATTGGCAAAATAATCTATCTTATATCCCACATTCTTTTGTTTGTATATCAGAATTCAGATTCTATGTATTGACTCTCTAGCTTTGGCTCTAAATTATCTTCTGAAATTTATTTCTGCCATTTTGTCAATTCACCCATGGCCTCAAATTCTAGACAGGGTAATTTTGTCCCTCAGGGAATACTTGGCAATTTCTGGAGACATTTTTGGTTATCATTACTTAGAGGATTGGCATCTAGAAAATAGATAAGATTGCTCTTAATATTATATAACACATAGGAGAACTCACACAGCAAAGAATTTTCTGGATCAAAATGCTGAAATAGTACCAAAGTTGAGAAACCCTGCTCTGTACTGCGTCTTGAAATCAAGCTGTTTTTGCCTTCTTCTATGTATTATAGCCCATAATTTTCTTGAGATATATTTAGACCTGAAAATAAGAGAAATTCTAATATGGCATGAATCAAAATCTCTATAACCTCAGATGTTAACTTTGTTAGAATAAACAGAATAAATGGTGAAATATTATGTAAATGTTTATCATAACACTTATCGTTTTTTTCTGTAAGGGAAACAATTCTTTTAATTGTATACCCAAAAGTGGGTTTGCCAGATCATATGGGAGTTCTATTTTTAATTTCTTGAGAATCTCTGTACATTTCCATAATAGTTACAGCATTTTGCCATTTTACCAATGGTACACACACATTTCAGTTTACTCACATCCTTGCTAACACTTGTTAGCTTCTGTTCCTTTTTTGATACTAGCCATCCTAACGGATGTGAGGTAATATCTAATTATAGTATTGATGTGCATTTCTCTGATGGTTAATGATGTCAAGCATCTTCTCATATGTTGGTCATTTGTATATCATCTTCAGAGAAATATCTGTTCAAGTCCTTTATCCATTTTTTAAAATTTGGGTTATTAGGTTTTTTATTGTGGAATTATATAAAAGTGCTTGATATATCCTGGTTATTAATCTCTTATCAGATATATGATGTATAATTTTTTCTTTCATTCTGTAGCTTGCCTTTTCACTCTGTTGATTGTATCCTTTGGTGTACAAAAGTTTTTAAGTTTAGTGTAGTGTAATTTATCTGTTTTTGTTGCTGCTTGTGCTTTTAGTATCATATCAAAAGAAATCATTATCAAACTCTGCTTACTTTGGATAGGATACAGTGATGTGGCAAAGACTTCATTGCTTGAAAAACTTTGGAGATAAAATTAAATGGTTTTGACCAGATCTACAGAAATTTGTTCTTTTGTTTGATAAAAACATAAATCAAACTAATTGTTAGTTTATGATAATTTTACATCCAGCAGAATATCTAAAGACATATTTAATAATTATGTAATCTGCTAAAGCAATGCTAATTTTTTTAAGTATGAATATTATGCTAAAATAAGTGAATGAGTGAATCAGTGAGTAGCTGACTGAACTGATACATGTTACTCAGCCCTTAAGAGCACTTTATTACGGCATCTCAAGGAAGCATCTCTTCTGCTTTCCACATAGGAGCCACAAGGTGACTGTCATTGATGCATTCCAATTAGATACACTGACTTTGCAGAGTAGGTTGGACTTAAACTTCAGATATGAATGTACAAGTCATATTTTACATATTAGGAACCTAAAGACCAAAAGGACAAATAACTTCAATTAGTCACCTTGTCAGTGATAAATTAAAGTTCCAAATTCAGTGCTTTTTCTTTGTATCGTGTAGTCTCCTACCATAAAATTTTAAGAGATCTGAAAATGTCACTTTAATTTATGTTTTCCACAAGAAAAATTTCCCTGGTAGTTTAGAAGGTGTCGGCACTATGTCACTGCTCTCAAATATACTGCTTACTATACTATAATCAGTGAATATTTATCTATTTAGTTATGTAATATCAGTAGCAGGAACTTCAGATTTATAGGATGTTCATTTCTGATGTCATAGATTGGAATTTTAGTATACAAATGTTGGGGTTTTTTTTTCCCTCCAGTATCCCAGGTCTTAGCTTCTTAGAACAGGAATGCATTGAATCTAAGTTAATCTAAAAATATAACAAAGTCATCAGTACCTATTAGAAAATGTTAAGGCTTCTTTTGAAATCACTTTCATACACTTGCTAGTATAATATTATCACCAAAACCAACTTATTGAGAGACCATTCTTCATTATTAACCAAGTTCAGTACACATCTTCAATTATAATTGGAAAGATTCCTTCTTTAGACTATGTAATTACAATGGTCTAACCTAAAAGTTATTTTGTTTGAAATTCCTACACTATTCATGAATCCATTTGTAATCATTAAAGAAGAGACAGGAAATAAGACCATGACATATAAAAAAATATGAGCTTTTCCCCTGGAGCTTTTCCTGTGAAAAGCAGTTTATCTCTTGGGATTGCTTCCTTGAGGAGAATCTGGCTTCCTTTTTCTAATGAGAAAATGTGAGACAAGTATTGTCATGACCTGTGAAGGTAAAGAGGAGAGGGAACTGGCATTGGGTAAAAGAAGGAAGAGGAATGTGTACATGAAATTGTTTCTTCACTATTATTTGTTCTCTAATCATCTGTGAGATATTTCTGATTCAGACTTAAAGTATTGTGTTAATGTTTCACATCTTTAGAAAGGCTTTGGTTTTAGGGTCTGGAGGTGTAGCTCAGTGGTAGAGTGCTTGCTTAATATGAGTGAGGCCTTAGTTCAATTCCCAGCACTGAAAAAAAAAAAAAAAAAAGAAAAAGAAAAAGAAAAGAAAAGAAAAAAATTCCAATTTCTTGGTATTATGTACTTGGTATTATGTTTGATTTCAAAACAGGAAAATGAAGATTTCTGCCAGACAGGAATTTCAAAGTAAAGTTAAGGCAACATAATAAGAAAAAGAAAACAAACCTAAATAAATAATTTGTTCAAAAGATCAGAATGCACGTAATGCTAATAAGTTAGTCCCATAGTGCTACCATAACAAAACACCTGAAATAGGGTATTTTAAAAACAATAGAAGCTTCTCACAGATTTAGAGGCTGGAAGTCCCAAAAACAAAGTGCCAGCAATCTCTGCTTCCAAAGTTGCTCCTTTTGCTGGGTCCTATGTGGCATATTGCACACAGTATCCTCACATGATGAAGAGGAAGGAAGGACAAAAGCACCTACCTATAGCCTCCAGCCTTTTATGAGACACTATTCCTATCCATGAGGGCAGAGCCCTAGGACCCTGGCATCTACTAAAGGCCCCACCTCTTAATACTTCTGCCTTGGAGATTAAGTTTCAACATGAGTTTTGGAGGGAACACAAACATTTAAGCCATGGCAGCTAAGGAAGAGATGTTCATGGCTTTTCTAATAATATATTCATTAGCTGGAGTAAAGAAAATAGAACAAAAGGTAGAAAGTACTCTGTTCCCCTCCCTTCCACTCCACCTTCTCTCTGATGAAAATTGAGAAGGGATAGACAAAGTGTGCCTGTGATCATATAGAGGGGCCCTTAGTAGGCTGCATCTGACAAAGGGATATGTGGCCCCTACAGGGGTTGAGGAGTGAGGGGCAGTCAACTATCTATAGAGATGCCTCTTTTTATCTCTTTAGAATATTAGGCTCCTCAAAAGGTTTGGTTGAAGAGAGGGGGCCCCAGCCAGAAAGAAAAATAAGAGAATCACTGTTCTTTGTGATATACATTTTACCATATTATGTTTGAATCCATTGGATCAGGCAAATTTGCAACTTACTAAAACAAACACATTGTGTTATTGTTAGAATAGCAATTGTTAGAATGGTCTTCCTTTTTTTTGGGGGGGGGGGCGCTGAAATCTACCTCCCAGAAACTCTCAGTCGGAGCTACCAAAAATAAATCTGCTGAGTCTTCAATATGACAGCTCTAAATATTCAGGTACCTTCACATGTTCTCCTAGGGTCTCGTCTCCAGGCCAGACATCCGCAGATGAATGGTTTCAAGCTTCCCCTTCCTTGCTCTTTCCTCTTGACTCCTTGGTTTTGTTTCTATCTTGATTTCTATAAGAAGATGTTGCCTTACATCTTGTCAGTTTTACATATATATGAGGCTGTTATGGATAGGAAAGATGCTACAGCTAGGGATACATTCTACAAGGTTGTTAGAAGTAAAGGAAAGAGTGTTTTTGGTGGAACTAGACAGGAAAAGCTGGACTTCAATAATTCATAGAATTTGGACAGTAAACAGAGAAGTTTCAACTTCAGGCATTAGAGAGGGTACTTTCATTCATTTATTAATTCAGTAAGTACTTATTAAATGCATACTATTGTGCTAGGTATTGGGAATATAATATTGAGCTAGCAGAGACCTGATGCTTTATATCATAGATCTTATTATAGTCCAGCAGAAAAGACAAATAAATGCATAGTTTGCAACCTGATCACTGCTATGACAGAGTTACATGATCCTATGAGAATAAATTGTAGGGAGACCAACCACGTCAGGATGAGATTCGATGCAGAATTGATGCTCCACTGCTGTCTGAAGGACAAGAAAGAGGGTGTGAGGAGCACCTAAGGAGAAAGGCAATTTAAAGGGACCTAGGGATGGGAGAGAGTACAGTGAGTACAGGGATGGGAAGAAGGCCAAGGTGGCTGAAATGCAGAGATTGGGTAGGGCTGGGAGGAGCCAGAACAACTCAAGAGTCCCTAAGGACACTTGAAAGAATTTTGTCTGTGTTTATCCCAGGAACAATAAGAACTTACTGAACATTTTATCTAGAGAAAGGGTAAGATAGTTTAATTTATATTTCAGAAAGATTATTCTGGCAGCCATCTAGAGAACAGTTGGATATGGTACATCAGATAGGAAGCTATTACAGTAGCCCAAGAGAAATGATTATAGTTTGGACTTGGGTGATGGTAGCAGAGATAGATCTGAGACATACTTAGTAAGTAAAATTGCAGTGCTTGGTGATTGATTGGATCTGGGGAATAACTACTATTTATCGGATACATAACACTGCAAGAAAATCAAGTTTTGGTTTAAGATCATGAAGTTCAGTTTTATATATGTTGAGTCTGAGGTACATTTGAGTCATTCAAGAAGAAATAGCAAATTGAAATATAATATACAGACCTAGGATTTGGATGAAAATTTTAGGCTGAATTTATAAACCTGTGACCATCTGCATCTTTGGTCATAATTGAAAGCAAAGTCATAATTCAAGCCATGGATAAGTTTGTTTAGGAAAAAAGAATGAAAGATTGAATGGTAAAGAACTCCCACATTTACAGGCCAGATAAAGGAGAATAAATCTGGAAAGGAGATAGAGGAATGGCTAGGGAGGTAGGAGGAAAGCAACAAAATATTATTTTATATAAGCTAAGGGAAGAAAATGCTTGTAGGAAGAAGTAGTTCAGGCAAGACATTGAATTTAAAATGTGCATTGGATTTAGATTATGAAAGTCATTAGTGACTTGAGCAGGTATTGTCTTGTAGGTGACTGGACTGGAAGTTGGATTGGAATGTTGATCAGTGAGTGAGAAATAATGTGACAGAGAAGAAAACAAATACAGGCAGCTATTTCAAGAAGATTGACTGCACTGGGCAGGGTGGTGTATGCCTATAATGCCAGCAGCTGGGGAAGCTGAGGGAAGATCACAAGTTCAAAGTCAGCCTCAGCAACTTAGTAAGGCGCTAAGCAAATCAGCAAGACCCTATCTCTAAATTTTCTTACAAAGAACTGGGGATGTGGTTCAGTGGTTAAGTGCCCTTGGGTTCAATCCCTGGTACAAAGAGAAAAAAATAGAAGAAAAAGAAGAGGAAGAGGAAGAAGAAGAAGGAGAAGGAGAAGGAGAAGGAGAAGGAGAAGAAGAAGACTGTGAAGGGCAGGAGAGTGAGAAAAGGGGCAGGAACTGGTTAAAGGTAAGTGGAGTTAGGCTCTATTGAGTAATTAAAAGGTCAATATGGAGTCTCCTGTTGAGAAGAGTTTGACTACACAAGAGAAAGAAGGGATGACTGATGACTAATGAGGCAGGATTCTCTGATGAGTTATAAGGGGCTCTCTCGAAAGCTCTTGTGGAGCAGCTTGCCTTGGGAGCAGCAATGGCTTCCCTTTTGTAACAAGGTAAGAGGATCAGAATTGGAGAGGTTCGCATATTAGGTTTTGGGGAAGATGAAAGACATGTTTCCTAATGGCTTCTATTTTATCTGTAAAATAGGAGCCAAGGGGTAAAAGGCACAAGAGAGAAAGGGATGGGGATAATGGTCAGAAATTTGAGGAGAATGGAAAATTATAATGATCATTTGGAGAGGAGTGAGAAGCCCACGGATGTGTGGGATTTGTAGACATTGTCCACCTGATAGCAATGTTATGCTTTCTTACACTGTGGCTTTCCCCAGTTTATCATCTACCTAGTGCAAGCATACAGAAAGCAGATAGTTGGGTTCATCAGAGTTAAAGTTTTGTTGTCTCCTTGCAAAGAGTATTGTGTTACTCTTGTGTTATTAAAATGATAGGCTGCAGAAAATATGTGGGCTATTTTAATGAATATTAAGGGTTGGAAAGGGACTGTAGCTTCTAATTACTTACTGAAACTTAGCTGTGGCTGAGGAGAAAGCTTTTAATTTTATATCTGAGGCTTCTCAAAATGTTATTTTTAAAAATACCAAATATTACTGATGGGAAATGATCTCTTTAAGATATATTAAGGAAAACTCAAGTACCTTAATGGAGTTTTAGCAGCTATTCAACTGTATACCTAACATTAATTTTCTTCAACATTTTCCATATGATTTTTGTGATCTTATTCTGTAAGGAAATGTATTAGTCTCATGAAATAATGAGTATAAAGTAAAAGGCGTGTAATCTTTAGTGTCTGCCGAATCCGACTTTGACATTCATCATGTAAAGCAACTACAATGTTCCTGATTGGTTCTGCTTTTATCATAAACATTGGGATGACAAATGAACTTTAGATTCTGAGTTCAGCTACAGTGGAGGGAAGAAATCAGTTTCTTTCATTATCACTTTAGGATTTTTAAATCCAGATAGCTGTAAGAGCCCTCCAGGTGCATGCACCTGTATTGAAAACCACTATAAATTGGACATTTCATTATTGTTGTTTCCATTGTTAAATCTGGCTGCTACTGTAGCATCCTCTGTGGGAGCAAGTGCTTGTCTCAGGGACCAAGGCAGGGCTTCAGGCCAAAAGCCTCTAGCAATATTGTTGGCCTCTAAGGGACAGCCTCTGCAGACTGCACCATATGAAGTGCCAGAAACTTACTGTGGCCAATCTCTCTTCCAAGTCAGAGGAAAACTGTCTCTCCAATTTAAAAAAATCTAATCATTCTTAATTACCCAGGTAAATGATAAAGATATTCTCCTGTAAAAGAATTTCCAAATTGTAAGTTCAAGCTCAAATCCTCTGATGAGCATCTCCAATTCCAGTTCCTTCTATATAAGTTGCAAGGTTGCTGTATCCCTTGCCAGTCCTTTATTTAAACATATACATATTTTTATTTTATATACATATGCCCCCAATAAATAAATTTAGGAATATTTTGTTTTCCTTTTTCACAAAAATATATCATATACCATAATATTTTTCATAATTTATTTTTTCATGCAACATTATGTCTTCTCAGTATGTATGGATGTATCTTATTTTAAACTGCTGTGTAATATTCCATAATGTAGGTATTTCATCAGTTAGACATTTTATTAAAATTATTTTGAATTTTTCTCTGATACTAAGAATTTTGTGGAAGCACTTGTGCCTAACTCCTTATGTACCTCTGCAGGGATTTCTTTAAAATGGATGAAAAGTAGTGGAGTTGCTATTATTGGAGTATATTTATGTTAAAATTTTAAAAATAACCTTTTGATTTTAGATACTTTTAGATTTATAGAAAAGTTGCAAAAATAATACATATTATTCAAGTGAACCTCTCAACTGGTCTCAGTTTCCCTTCTTTTTATCATCTTAAATTATTATAGCACCTTTGCCAAAACTGAGAAACCAACACTGGTAAATTGCTGTTTACTAAATTCTAGGCCTTATTCAGATTTCACTAGTCTTCCACTGGTGAAATATTTATATCAGAAGGACTCACATCTATTTTTTCATATAATCCAACATTTGGGTTATAATCTAATATTATCCTATTATTTTTGTTAGTATTTATTTTGTTGCTCAAATTGTCCTAGCCTTGGCCATTAGGAGCTATTTTAGGCCAGCTCCTGTGCCCCATTTATATATCCCCATACTTCTAATTCTTGAACACCTCCTTAAAATGTTTCAGAGACTAGAATCAGCCATTGAAGGAGCCCTGATATCTTGCTATTAGAGAATGGGAATGCTCCTTATACTTATATTTGGAATTTTTATGGGTATTGCTATGTAACCCCTCTATGGACTTGTCTAGTTGATACTTTTATCCTTCTCCTCACCCTTGTTTTTGTACAGGATATTATCATGTTTACTACTTTTGATCAATCTGATAGAATGTATCTTTTTTAAAGTAACTTTTCTCTGGTTACTAGTGTATCTCAACTTGGTTCAGGTGTTTGTCACTCTTTTTTTCCAGGGTGCAGGGGGACCGGGGATTGAACTCAGGGGCACTGGACCACTGAGGCACATCTTCAGTCCTATTTTGTATTTTATTTAAAGACAGGGTCTCACTGATTTGCTTAGTGCCTTGCCGTTGCTGAGGCTGGCTTTGAACTTGCAATCCTCCTGCTTCAGCCTCCAGAGCCTCTCTCTCTTTTTTTTTTTTAACTATATTTCCTTCGCATCTGTTATTTCCATCATTTTTCTCCTGTTAGCAACATATAATAAAGATACCTTTACTGATGAAGTGACATAACCTTGTTAATTTTATCACAGGGTTTGTTTCTAAACCAATAAGATTGAAAGGGGGAAATTGGGAGGCATAACTGACAGTTTTTATCCTGGGTTATTCAGGTTAGCAGGGTAACAATGAAAAGTTACTGGTTGCTGTGTTTCCTGAATAAAAATGTCTTTGGGTTCACATAGGTTTCTATAGATAGTACGGACAGCCCACTCCCATTCTTTTTTGGGGGTAATAATATTCTTTTGTTTTATATGGATTTTTTTTCCTTTTAGTAAATAAACTTGTTATAAGCTCTTTCTCCTTTAAAGTTTTTAAGGATAAATATTGTGATGTTAATAATCTAATATTAACTCTAGAGCTATTTTGCCTCAGGTCTGTATTACATTATATCGTCAAATTCCCCAAAGATCTCTGTGAGAAAAGTGCTGTATAGAATTTAAGGTTTCTTGCTCACTGAGGCACAGCTAGGCTGTAGTGCATTTTGAATTCAAGGACAGGTCTGTCTTCAAATTCCTTGGTTCTGTTGGCCACATGTCCTTATCATGTCAGTATTTATAGGCTATCATCTGAAACCACTGCCTGTGAAGCAGAAATTGTGGTAGAAATGGGTTTATTTACTTAGAGCTGCTTTTGGACTCTTCAGATTTATACTATCAAGACTCCTTCATGCTCCCACTCTTTTTATCTGCCTAATGAAAGCTAAAACTTGGCCATTGCTTCTGAACCGAATTTTATTGATTTTTTTAACCCCCGGCCCCTTAGTCGGAAACATACCTTAATTGGCTGCCCCCAAGCCCATCTTAGTTTACTGCCATGTTATCATACACCCACAAACAGCTTCAAATCATTGCGATCCTTTTTGAACTAATTCCCTTCCCTTTCTTTTCCAAATTTAACTCACCTGTTAAGCTTTTTGGCAATTGATTAGTTTTTTTCAATATAATGTGTATTGAGCTCTCATTTATATCTCCTGCTTGATTTGCTTTCTCTGAGCTTCTTTGGACCAAATTCCAATAATTACTTCTATTCCCATCTCAACCTGTTTCCAATCATTTTTTAGTCTTTGTATGATCTACAGACTCATCTTGGTTTAGCAGCCACCTTTAACCTCTTTGATGAAATCATTTGATCTGTATTTATAATCTACTGAAACAAAACAGAACTTTAGGATGAGGGATTGCTTAGAAATACCTTGTTCTCAACAAAATTCTTTTTTTTTTTTTTAAAGAGAGAGAGAATTTTTTAAATATTTATTTATTTATTTATTTTTAGTTTTCGGTGGACACAACATCTTTGTTTGTATGTGGTGCTGAGGATCGAACCGGGGCCACACGCATGCCAGGCGAGCACGCTACCGCTTGAGCCACATCCCCAGCCCCTCAACAAAATTCTTAACCAAACAATTACAAATGGTTATCAATATATTCACATGATTAGTTCACTTTACATATAACTCAGCCAATGTGTTCTAGAAAGGTAGAATGAGCCTGTCTTCTTATTGAAAAATATTGCCATGGGGCTTCATAGTGTAGTTGTGGAAATATATTTCTTGAGAGTTTGGAGGTTCTAGAGGGCAGTGCAGCTACTGGAACAGCCCTGAAGAATGGTTCTTCTCCCTGGAAGGTCATCTTCTTTCACCTAAGTGAGCTAAGCTCAAGGAGGGAGGCACATGGAACAATGAGAGAGGAAGGGGAAACCAGATCAATTGAATCAGTCATGGTGATCAACAGAGTGACAAAGGTTGCCGCCAGATCTCCCTCACATCTTAGAAACTTGTTTCTTAAAGTTCGTAATCTTCTCTGGTATGGAGACTTTGGCACTCTGAAATAATAGCCACAGGAATAATTCCCCCACCTGTAGTTGGAAGTGATTGTTAGGGTATTTGATGTTGAGATGACATGAAATATTTGGGGCATTTACATACTATAGGAGGGCATTTGTCATTGTGTAATGGGAAGTGTATAAGAATAGAACAAAACATGGAATACAGTTCCAGATTTTCCATTAACTATAGCTATGGCCAAGCCAAGTTATTGCCCCTTCTCTGGGCCTTAATTTCCTCATCTTTTGGAATAGATATACTCAACATTCTGCAATTCCATGACTTTGGGATACTTATAGACATTTTAAAGAATGTCTTCTCACGCTTTTTGTTTTGTTTAATTTGTCTTATAAACTGAAGGTTAAATTTTCTCTTGCTGTATTTAATGAATGTAGTACTCAGCCTCAGATTCAGTTCAACAGAAAATTCACTTAGATTTTTCCACTTAGAAATGTGGAGGATAAAAGCATAAATAATACAGAATTCTTATTTCTAGAGTCTAACTTTTTTATCTTGGAAACTGAAAACTTACATAAAAGCTCTGTATGATATGCATCCTAAGCAAGAGGTTTTCTGATTCCTTCTAATTAAGGAAAGCTTCATGGAGAAGGTAACACTTGATCTGAGAACCAATGGATAGAAAGATAATGGGCCAGGAAGTTGAAGATAAGACAGCTTGAGCAAAGGTGCAAAGATATTTCAGAATGTACTTCCCAAAATATATTTCAAAGGACATTAATAGGTTTGGTGGGGGGGGATGCTATTTTCAATAATATTATCTTTGTATTACATTATTGTCAAGGTACTATAATTGCTACCTGTTTTTATAATTTTTATTATTAAGCAAATCATGAATTCATTGTCTTAATACTCTAAAGTTAAATATGAATTGCTAAGAAGAACATATAGTATATAGCACTTATGAATCTTATATGATCATGGTACCCTTTTTCATGGGAACACTAGGTCCAAACAATACACTTTTCAGAAATTGCACAAGAATACCATGTTGTATGAGTGGATTAGAGTAAGGTATTCCCCTTATTAATTGAATTAATTAATTAATGATATTAATTGAATCAAAGTTTTAAAATGGAGTGTAAGGAAGAAGGAAATTGGAGAACATGTATTTTCTTTCTATTCAGCTGGTAGGTGTCAGTGTTTGCCAAGAATAGCTGGGTGATAGTTCAGCAAAGGAAATGAATTGGCAGAGGGCAGTCACATGTTGGTCACTTCTTTGTTTAATTCTTAAATTTTTCTTTTTTGGTAATTGGGATTTTTATTCAGGAACACTTTATCACTGAGCTATATCCCTACCCCTTTTTATTTTTTATTTTTCTTACTTTTGAGAGAAGATCTCACTAAGTTGCTGAGACTGGCCTTGAGCTTACAAGCCTCCTGCCTCAGCCTTCCCAGTACCTGGGTTTACAGGCATGTGCCCCCATGTCCAGTTACATGTTAGCAATTTCTAAGAGTGTTTGTATATCAAAGGAAGTAAACTTGTAAGATAATTTATATTTATTCATAAATTTAAGATTAATGTTTTAAAATACCAAATAATGAATTGTATTTTGCTAATATATTCTCTCACACACAAGAATCTTATCCTACTGGAAACAGAGATGAGGTGCAAGTTTTATTTATTCATTTGTTTAATTTGCTCTTATAGAATAGTGTAATGGGACAAATCTGTATCTATTATCATCTATTATGCAGACAGTTACCACTTTCCTGGTAACCACATGAGAAACAACCAAATTGCCAAGTCAACTGTTAGTAAAGGATTTCAATAAAAGTGAGCTCTAGAATGGTTTACAATACTAAATATGACAAACAACATCACTATGTATACCACCTTCTCATGTTAAACTCTTTCAAGTATGCTCGGTTAACAGGATTACACATAGAAATAAACTGGACTGTGAGGAATTACAACTACTGGATCTATTATCCAAGAATACATTTACTGCCAAGTGTTACTGAACACAGTGCCCACGTCCCAAGGAGGATGGAAAAGGATAGAGAAGTGACCAACTACCCATTCCGAAGTCATCTTCTACTTCTTGATCACACTTCCCCTGGAAAATTCAGTTTCTCCTACTTTATCCTCCCTTGCCTGAAGAACACAGATGTCATTACAGATACAGAAAAACCACATGTCCTGCTTCTTTACCTTGGAGACATTTGGACATCTTGGAATGCTTACATAAATTTTCTGTGCATGTTTGCACCAAACTCTATTGAAACAAAAGAAAATATAATAAAAAATATCAGCACAACTGTTTTCTTTTTACATGAAGATTTTAATTTTTTTATGATGCAGTACATACTTTTTCAGGTGACACTAATTAATTCGAATGTGACTTGTACATCTAATTCTCAGTAGTCATATTGATTATGCCTGGCAGCTCTGCCTCCTGAGGCTATATACTTGGCAGATTTATAGGTATTCAGAGCCTGAATAAAAAACCTTCAGGGAACACTCCAAAAGTTGAGAATTCAAGAAATGCTCAGAAGAAGACAGTTTTTTCAGCCTGTTTGGAAGGCAAATTTTAACTAGTTAAGGATTCCTATGCTTACTTTGGCCTTTTTTTAAACTCTCAAAATGATAAATCTGTCTTATCAACAAAATTTATATATATATATTTGACCTCTAATATAAGATCTTTCTTAACCAAAAATTGGAGAGAGGAGGATCTACTCTTAATTTGTGGGCACATAGCTCAGTAATCATTATCCAGTCTTCATTTTATAGTATCATTCATTTTAAAAAGTTGAGTAACTAAGAATTCTACTTAGATACTTCTAAAAGTTGTCCACCTCATGGGATTATTATAAAAAGCCATGTGATCTCTATATATCTGTGTGTATTAATGATTCAGTGCCAGGCATTTACTTAATAAGCATGGTACTAAAGACAGTGAGCAATTCCAGGCAAATTAAACATAATCCTTCCTTTTGATATCTGTGGGTTACTTGGAGATGTGTGATGGTTTTAAAATATGTTCACATTTTTTTCTAATATTCCTCCCTTTAAGAGGTAGAGCTTCATTCCATTCTCTTTTTGAGTGTAAGATGGACTTAATGCCTACTTCTCACAAATAGACCGAAGCCATGTGACAGAGTGAATTGTGAGAAAAGGTCATAAAGGCACAGTGAATTCCCTCGTTCTGTGTTTTGGATCACTCATTCCATGAGAATCCAGCAGCCATCATGAAGAAACTGGCCATGAAGAGCCCTGTGGTGAGCAACTGAGACCCCTACAGTAGCCTTGTGAGTGTGTTATCTTGGCAGTAGATCCCATAGTTCCTGTCCAGCCTCTGGGATTAGACCCAGGGATGCTTAACCACTGAACCACATCCCCGGCCCTTTTATTTTTTTTTATTTTGAAACAGTCTTGCTAAGTTGCTTAGGGCCTCACTAAGTTGCTGAAGCTTGCTTTGAACTTGAGATGGTCTTGCCTCAGTTTCCCAAGCCTTGGGATTATAGGCATGTGTCACTACTCCCAGCCCCTATGATGTTTTGACTGTAATCCTATGGGAGATTCTGAACCAGAGCCCCAGCTCTATGTGTAGAATTTGCTAAGGCTAAGTTGGTTCTAAATTCCTGACCCACAGAAATTGTCAGAAGTGGTTTGTTTTAAGCCAAGTTTTTGTATAGTTTTTATACATTATAGATAACTAATTCAAAAAATATGACAGAAACCTGGAGTCATTGGACATTTCACCTCCAGCACATTTCAGAGTAGCAGTGAATTCTATAAAATTGGATAAAAATTATGCATATACGTTTTTCTTGGCAAGTAGTTATAGTTCTAATCATTTTCTAAAAGAAGTGCTTAATCTCTGAAAGGTTACAGATCCTGCATTGTATATTTTATTTAAAAGAAACAGGGCAGTGAATGATATACATATGTACATATATAAATAGTTGACACTGGTTTGTTGATGAAGACCAGAACTGACTTGAGCTAAGTGAAAAGAACGTGCATAGACAAATGGGACAGATTCCTTTCAAAGTGTGTGTGATTGCTTTAGATCAGGGTGGGCAAAGATAGCCAGCCTGACCAATATAGGACCTCCCCCTGCTTTTGTATTTTTATTAAAATACAGTCACACCCATCTGTATACATGTTGTCTTTGATTGCATTTACCATACAACTGCAAAGTAGTTGTGTCAGACGTCCTACAGGCAGTGAAATATTTACCATCAGACTCTTTATGAGAAAGTTTGCTGACCTTTACTTTTGAATATTGAGATGAGGTTGGCATTCTGTGGAATAAAAGCAATAGCTAAAATGCGTCTTTCTAACTGATGGTTGGATGCATTTCATGCCATGTAGCATACACTCTTACAGCTAAGTAAAGCATTAACATTTACTCCCCAAGCCCCACAGGAGTAATTGCAGTCCTGGTTGAAGGAAATGGCTATCTGGACAGCCTCCTGGAGAAATGAGATTTGTGGAGCAGAGGGCAGGGGTTAATGATGCTGGATCAGAGGTGGACAACCAGGGGCCTTGAACTGCTAACAGTGGTTCTTCAGCCATCAGGGGCATAAAGTAGGAGAGGCCTGCTGTTGTTTGCTACTGTAATAGAGCTCTTGCGTGTCCTGTATTTATCTCCACTTGCTTTTTTTTTTTTTTTTCTTCTTTTCTGCCTGGAAAATCTGATAAACTTGATCTAAGTATAATACATTATTTTGAAATAAGATGCTTGAGGAATGGATTCTAGAATATTTTCTTTGTAATTGCATATTTGTATTGTGTTAGGAAGAGTTATTCTTTGAATCTTATAGATTAAAGTAATAATCACTTTAGTAATATTGGGTTTAATTCTGGAATCTCAGGCCTGATTCCTTTTTTTTTTTTTTTTCCTTCAGTTAATCACCTGAAAACAGGTGGTTGTGTTTTGTACTTTAGGTTGTACTGTGCTACCTGTTTATCCTTTGATATCTAGGGCATTTCTCAAACTTTAATGACAACTCTTTAGGAAAAGACTGGGGAGGAAACAGCATATAGTGAATAATGTCAATGTTTTCCACTCTTCTGTGGCATTTTTTTCTGACTGCAAGTGACTGCCCAGGTGCTCCACAAACTTCCCAATATGTATGTCATGTGAGCACTAGCTAATGTCCTCAGCAGGGAGGAGCATGACCAACTTCATACATTTGTACTGACATGTGGCTCATTGTTTAAGAGCTCTGTCTTCATTGTTGGTTATGTTAGTGAAAGAATATTTATTTTCTCACATTTTACACCCTTCTGAGAGAGGGAGTCAGTCTCTGGAGAATTTAGGCTAATTTCTTAAGAATTCCAACCAAGTTTATAATGTAATTAATTAATTGTGTTATGAACTATTTTGAATTTATGGAGGAATTAGGGGATAATGTAATGAGCATCCATTTTCTTACTCCCCAGCTTTTTATAAACTGTACCATGTTGTCATATGTGTTATATACTCAATTAGATAGATAAATTTTTAAAATTAAACATTGACACAGTTGAAGCTTCTCAGAATTCATTCCTTTATATCTTTCCTTCTATCTGGAATTTGGCATTTATCATTGACATACATATTTTTTGTAAATAAGACTGAGATGGTCATTTGTGCTTTTTTGGTTTAATGTCATTGATACATGTTTATTTTAATATTACACTTATAAATATTGCATATTTTTATATTTTTATTTGTTCTTTTTAGTTATACATAACAGCAGAGTATATTTTTTAACAAATTTATACAAACATGGAGCATATCTTATTTTAGTTAGAATCCCAGTCTTGTGGTTATACATGATGTGGAGATTCACTGTGGTGTATTCATGTATGGAGTAGGAAAGTTATGACAGATTCATTCCACTGGCTTTCCTGTTCCCATCCTCCCTCCCTTCTCTTCATTCCCCTTTGTCTAATCCATTGAACTTCTATTCTTGCCCTCCCGCTTCCCTTGTTGTGTGTCAGTATCCACATATCAGAGAGAACATCTGACCTTTGATTTTTGAGGATTGGCTTATCTTATTTCATTTAGCATGATCGTGTCCAGATCTATCCATTTACCAGCAAAAGTCATAAGTCCAGACCACCCCACCTATTGGACAAGAAGGGAAGCAGAAAAGATACTGATCGCCAAGAAAAACAATCCTTGTATCTTCCTTTGAGATTTTCTCTTTCTCTCTCTCTCTCTCTCTCTCTCTCTCTCCTCCTACCCTCACATCCCCAACTTTTGTGAAACCAATTACTTTTCATGAATTAAGCTACTGTGGACTGGGATGTCTGAATATTATATTACAGTTGTGTTGTATATTCTTTTATCTCCTATTTTGCATTTTATATTTTTCTTAATATTTCTGTTTGGTTTTTGTACTCTGTTTTCCCACTTACTTGTCTCCCCAGATCATTTTCTCTCTTTTCTCCTGCTACTAGACAACTTCTTTTGATTCCTCTTTCCCTCTTCCTAAGATTTAATTACTCTATATCCTCATCTTCTACCCACTCAACGTCTCATCCTACATCTCACCCCCAGTTCTTTGTCCACCATCAGAAACTGTAGACCCTTCTGCAAACCTACTGTTTATATTGTAGATAATAATTGAACTCGACATTTCTGCATATTGTGACAAAACCATAAACGTCTTAATAGCACACACACACACACACACACACACACACAAAAACAGTCAAAAAATAGGCAAAGGAACTGAACATGCACTTCACAGAAGAAGAAATATGAATGATCAACAAATATTTGAAAAAATGTTCAACATCACTAGCAGTTAGAGAAAGGCAGACTAAAACTACTACTCTGAAGCCAGGCGTGGTGGCACATGCCTGTAATCCCAGTGGCTCCAGAGGCTGAGACAGGAGGATTGCGATTTGAAAGCCAACCTCAGCAAATGTGAGGTGCTTAGCAACTCAGTGAGAACTTTTCTCTAAATAAAATATAAAATACACGGCTGGGGATGTGGCTACTTGGTCAAGTGCCCCTGAATTCAGTCACTGGTACCAAAAAAAAAAAAAAAAAAAAAAATGTAATTCATCACATCAGTAGACTTAAAGGTAAGAATCATATGATCATTTCAATAGATGCAGAAAAAGCATTCAACAATTTACAGCACCCCTACATGTTCAAAACACTAGAAAAATTAGGGATAACAGGAACATATCTTAATATCATAAAAACTGTCTATGCCAACATCACTCTAAATGGAGAAAAATTGAAAGCATTCTCTCTAAAAACTGAAACAGGACAGGGATACCCTCTTTCACCACTTCTATTTATCATTGATTTCTAATTTCACTTCATTCTGATCTGATAAAATACAAGGTATTATCTGTACTTTTTTTTTTTTTTGTATTTGCTAAATTTGCTCTGTGGCCTAAGATGGTCTATTTTAGAGACCATCTGTGTGCTGCTGAAAAGAAAGTGTACTAAGTCATCAATGGATGAAATATTCTATATATGTCTGTTAAGTCTAAATTATTAATTATATTTTTTAGTTCTTTATTTAGTTTTTGTTGGGCTGATCTATTCAGGGATGAGAGAAGTGTGTTAAAGTTCACCCAGTATTATTGTGCTGTGGTCTATTTAATTCTTGAAATTAAGAAGGGTTTGTCTAATGTATGTAGATGCTCCATTTTTAGGGACATAAATATTTATTATCATTATTTCTTGTTAATGTGTATGTAATTCCCTTAAGCAGTATGAAGTGACTTTCTTTGTCCCTT
This sequence comes from Marmota marmota marmota, assembly GCF_001458135.2. Taxonomy (NCBI): domain Eukaryota; kingdom Metazoa; phylum Chordata; class Mammalia; order Rodentia; family Sciuridae; genus Marmota; species Marmota marmota. Next base: position 5,754,360 of record NW_025999842.1, on the reverse strand, counting down.
TTGATTAACTTTGCCTTGAAATCCACTTTATTTGGTATGAGGTTAGAAACCCCTGCTTGTTTATGAGATCTATGTGAATGGCATATTTCCACCCTCCCCATTCTTTTACCTTTTTAAATTTTTTCTTTTTTTTTTTTTAGTTTTTTTAATTTGTTTTAATTAATTACACATGTCAGTACAATGACCTTGACATATCATACATTTGAATCAGATGGGATATAATTTCTCATTTTACCTTTTTAAATTTTTTCTAGGTACTGGAGATTGAACCCAAAGTTGCTTAGCCACTGAACCACATTCCTAGCCCTTTTTATTTTTTTATTTTGAGACAGGGTCTTGCTGAGTTGCTTTGGGTCTCGTTAAATTGCTTAGACTGGCTTTGAACTTTTTAATCGTCCTGCCTCAGCCTCCTGAGCTTCTGGGATTTCAGGCATACGCCTCCATGCTCAGCAGTTGATTTTATCTTTCTTTAATTTTTTTTTTTTTTTTTTTTGTAGTTGTAGATGGACAGAATGCCTTTTTATTTTATTTATTTTTTGTGGTGCTAAGGATCGAACCTAGTGCCTCACACATACTAGGCAAGTGCTCTGTCACTGAGTTACAGCCCCAGCCCTAGATTTTATCTTAATAAATGGTCAATAAGCTGAAAAACAGCTAGAATGGTAGGGAGACTCATTCATTTCATATAAATCACTATTGGAAGAAATGGGGAATGGTTTGCTTACAGAAAAATCAGGAGAACGTGTTAGATGCTGTCAAATATTTTTTGAAGGGCTCAGGTTCTGAAGAGTAGATTTTGCTCAGTATAAAGAACTTTCTTGCAGTGAATCTCCCTGTTACTGGATTTTTTTTCGAGCAAAGACCAGACTGCCACATTAGGAATATTGCAGAGGGGCTCAATTTCTCTAAGGTCAAGTCCTACTCTGAGGTTCTGTCTTAGAAATCTAAACATTTTCAGATTTAGGTAGAGATTTTTGGTTCCTGGATGGAAGGTCTGAGAAGCACTAATGGTAATGGCCCTGTAATGGGATAAAAATCACAGATGAACTTTAAGTTGATTTTTAAAAAATTCTTTTAGCAAATATTAATTAAGTACTGGGCACAGTGGCACACACCTGTAATCCCAGTGACATGGGAGACTGAGGCAGGAGGATTCAAGTTTGAGGCCAGCCTCAGCAACTTATCAAGAAAAGGACTGGGGATGGATGTAGCTCTGTGTATTAACAGGTATTAATTAAGCACTTAGTGTATTACCCCAAAATGATATACTGGACACTGAGGCATTAAAAAACAAACAAACAAACAAAAAACACATCCCTACTCTTCTAGTTTGAATGTGAGTCTGTTATGTTTGTAATCAATCATCTTCTCACTTTTTTAAAAAATTTATTTTTATTTTTTAGTTGTAGTTGCCACAGACCCCATCTTGTCACTTTTTCAATACAGTGTCAATCTTTATCTTCCCAGGTCTTGTAAAGGAAGTGATAAAATGTTAACATTACCCACTACTTATGTTCATGTTATTCCAGCTGATTAAGTTTCCAGTTTTGTTGGAACTTTCCTGCACAGACTTTAATTCTCCAGGGTAGAGTCAAAATGTGTTGAAATGACCTCCTAAAAAAAGAAAGGGAAAATAGATCACCTAGTATGAAATATGTTTTTTTATCCTAGGCTCTGAGGATAGAATATGTGATTAGATGAGTAATGTATCAGATCCTTAATGCTATTTAAACATGCAGGTGGGTGCGTTGTGTGTATTTTGTGTATTTAAAATTGAGATTTTTGTTTGAATAGTGTCTTTCATTTGGTGTACTTCATGGTGATTTATCATAATAGACTGCTTTAAATCATTTGAAATAGCGAGACATATGAATTTTAACAATAACTTCCCCAAGGCTAGAGAAGTCAGCGGGAGCTCAAACTGCTAGGTAGACATTTTTTTTTTTTTTTCAAACTCATATGCAAGTGTAAAACTTTTATGAGGCTGCTTTAACAAGGCCCTTTGGGGTTTAGGGTTATTTATCTAAGCTCTTATTAAAAATGAAAACTTTTCTAGGTTTAACCCTGTGAAGCAAAACTGATCCTAACAATATTGTAACCTGGAAGAATGAACACTGTTCTCCAGATTGACTCCAAAATTTAGTTAGGAGACTTTGGGGCTAGTGTCCTTAGCACTAACATGATAACAGGATAGTGGAAACAGAGCTCTACTTCAAAGTCTCCTTTAATTAAGAACATTTAGCTCTACTATACTCATAATTTAGTGTTTGACATGACTTACTAAAATGACTTCCAGTGGTAGAATCACAGAGCCCTCTGATATGTCCTTGAGAGTCAACTTGCCCCAAGACAGTGTTGCCTGGTACAAGGTCTGTGAGCACCTTTTCCTTTATGGTATGTGCACTGAGAAGTGGGGCATGGAAGAGAGGTGGTTTCTGAGATTAATGTCCCAGAATCACTCTGTACATAATCCAGCCGGAGAGCTGGAGCTGCTGCAGGAAAAATTTTGTCATCTTGAAATATGTTCAGGTTCTCTGTAGATATGTTCAGGTTTAATGAGTCTTAGTCCTGTAGTAAATCTATTCTTAGACCCTGTGTGCTAGGGCTTTAAATGATCTGTAATGCAGTACAGTTGTTTAAGTGAGGATATATGAGGAGAAAGGGCAAATGTTACAAGCCAGGATCAAGATCTTTTGCAGGCTTGAAGAAAGCTTATCAGAGTCAAGTTAGCCTGTCACGTCTGGCCAAGATGAGAACATGGTGGATGGATAAATGGATTGATAGAAAGGTTGGGTAAAAGATGGATAGACAGAAAAAGCAAAGTAATCATTATTGGTAAGATGATTTTTAGTGAATAGGTTTCTATGCCACAGAGTCGTTATAAATAACTGGATAAACGGATATATCTGAAAGAGAACATCATGACAAACGCAGAATTTTGAAGAATTTATAAAGTGACCAAAAGTGAAAATTATGAGCCAAAGAGTATGTTTGGATTGTTTATAAGTGCCTTACCTCAATATTTAACCACAGTAGTATTAACATAAGTCATTGGAAATAGTATTTCACTTAACGCAACCTGGGGACTTCTGAGTTACCACCTCTGGCCACAGAATGAAAATGCATCAGAGACAATGGAGAGAGAAATGGGAGTGTAAAGCCCACAGGTGATACTTTTAAGGAGGGAAGTACAAAACCTATGAACTGGCAATTATGGTTTAGAGCATGAAGGACACAAAGGGCAAACACCAAGAGAGATGACGGTGGCAGAAATGTTGGCTGGAGGTCAGAGGTAGAAGCAATACAAATATAAAAATTTAAATAGGTTGGAAAATGTCAAATGAATGTAAGTTTAGGAACTTCTATTCTGAAAGAGTCTCACAAAAGTTGCAAATAGGAGGAAAACTGTATATATACTTGGTTTTTAACTCTTCAACTTGAGCAGCTGTTTTAACAGTTGAGTTGCTAGGCACTGTCAGGATTAGACTATTTTAATTTTGGAGAAATCCAACTGTTAAACCAGCTGTTTTGTGTCTGATAGACTTAAGCTGGCTGTGATTAGGTTGCAAGACCTAATGGGATCGTAGCACCAGATTATGGTTTGATTGGACATAATAAAAATATGAATGGATACTAGGTTGAATGTTTGGTCGGACATTTGACTCTCCAAAGAAGCTGGAGCTGCTGCAGGAAAAATTTTGTCATCTTGAAATATGTCCAGGTTCTTTGTATCCCCAGGTTTGTTTTGGTGAAGGTAACTAACATCAGCTTTTACCTTATTTGTAGTTAAAGAAAATTTCCTGAATAATTTTGCCATCTTGGATATGAGCTCTTTTCTAAGCACTTAAAAAAAAAAGTCTTTCTAGTTCTACTGACATTTCTTTATCCTTCTCTTAAAAAACAGATAATATATCTACTCAAGTCATCTCAAGTAGCCAGTCATTTGTTTTACTTATTTTGTATATTTTGTTATCCAAGAAAAATATCATATTAATAGCAGCCACCAAAGTTGTCAATTTTCAAGTACCACACTTTGATTTTTTATTTTATTTTTTTGTATTTTTACTTGTTCTTTTTAGTTTTACATGACAGTAGAGTATATTTTGACATGTTTATACAAACGTGAAGTATATCTTATTCTAATTAGGACCCCAGTCTTTAAGTCAAGTTTAAGTTAAGTCAGATTCATTCCACTGTCTTTCCTATTCCTGTTTCTGCTCCCTTCCCTTCATTCCCACATTTTTAATATCTAGAAAAACTAGAGTATTTCTAACAATGATAAAAATCCTGAATTCTAAATTTAATAACTTAAGTACCTTTTTCATGGAACAAAACTATTTATTAGGTTAGTTTCAGGCAAATTATCTAAACTTAAAGATTAAAATTACTTGATCTTAATTTAAATGTGATTTAATTTATTAAGATCATTTGATTTATTTCCTATGGAAAACTATACTTTTAATTGTTATATTAATGAATACGTTAAAGCATTCAAGGACAGGTTTTTAAAAATGTTCTCAAAATGAAAGTAGCTTTACTTTTTACTTTTTTTGGCCAGTTTTTTTTTTCTTTACCACAATTTGGTTTATGTATTCCGTCATACAATTTGAATGAGGATTTCTGAATAAAGTTTTTAGTTAAGTTACCTGTGGTAGAAACAACAGATTTCCAAACAACTAGTAGCTTGTCACTTATATTGCTTTTAAAAAAAATCCTTTAACATATTTTTAAAGCATACTTTTAAACAGATGTACTTTGAAAGTTAAATGGTAATGATTTGATTTATATCATAGTTTATTTAAGAGAACTTTAAAAGGACAGACTAAACATATATTTCTTTTTAAAAAATTGCAATTTTTGGTCATGTGAATGATTCATGTTCAGATTTTAGAAATAGAAAATGTCCTACTAAAGTGCATCATTTTATTTATAACTCCTTAAAATTATAGAGATCTACAGTATAAACAGTAGAGAAAAGAATACTAAACTATTTTAATGTACATTTAAATTTATGGGATTATGTACCATCTTTAAATGTGTGGCTTGAAACCAGGGCACTTCCAACACATAGCTAGCTCATCCTTCTATATGATTATTTTTAAGAACAAATTTAAAATAAATTCTACCAGAGTTACATTGACATGTGACTTCACAAAAAATCTTAGGTCTTCAACCTGAGGACATTTTCTAAAATGAAGGACTCTTGTACGGGAGCATGATCTTGGCATTTGGATGTCATCTCTCCTCATGGAAGCGTAATGCGCTAGTCATCTTTCTGTTCCTGTAACAAAATGCCTGAGATCATCAACTTAAAAAGAAAGAAGTTTAATTTTGGTTCACATTTGGAGGTTTCATTTTATGGTCAGCTGGCTCCATTGTTTTTGGTCCTGTGGTGAAGCAGCACATCATGGTGGGAATTCATGGCAGGGGAAAATGCTCACCTCATAGCAGCCTGGCCGTGAAGCGGGGTGGAGGGAGGGGGAGAAAGGGAGAGAAGGGGTGGGGTCCTACTATATCCTTAAAGCTTCAAGTGCACACCCTCAGGAACAAAACTTCCTCCCACTAGGCCCTACCTCTAAATTTCACCACCTCTCCATATTGCCGTGGGATGTTGACCTAGCCCCTACATGGTTTGGTGGACATTTCACTGCAATTCACAGCAGAGAGAATTCTTAGTCATTAGAATTTGTTTTCCAGTAGGTCAGAAAAAGTCACGTCGTATATAGGGTCATGCAAGTCAGATGCTAATAGCAAAAATACCAAAACTGACCAAGCTTAATTCTTCTAAATTGAATCACAATATTGTCAGCTTCTTTCTTGTGAGGAAGAGTGTCTGGATTTCCAAGGGAGGGAATCCTAACATGGACTTAGGAAAAGGAGTGGAGTAAAGCCAGGGATAGTGAACAGGACAGTATTCTGTGAAAGTCGGAAGAGTGCAGTTGGACATGGGGAGACCACTAGGATCCACCCACTTCTGAAAGTTTCTGAAGGTATCTGAAGTTGCTGATAGAGTTCTGATAGATCACATCTCTCTTTTCTGCTGATACCAGATATGGTTTTGTCATTTTCTTCAATACTCATAACTGCCAACCAACTCAAACTGAAAAACAAAGAAAACCTATTTGTTTTACCAAGTCTAGTAAATTCTCAAAGAAGAAAACATCTTAAAAACTTCCATATAAAACAGCTCCAAGTAAAACACTCAGTAATTAATGATAGTGGATCAATGCCAGTAATCTCAGTAGTTATAATGCCAATAGATTCACTGACATGTTTTTAATAATTTTTTCTTTTAAAAATAAAGAAATTTAGATCTATAAAGAAGGAGAAGGAGGAGGAGAAGGAAGAAGAAGAAGGAAGAAAACATTTTAAGCCCTTGCTTTGTGCCTCATACATCTGAAACCCTTCATATCCACATTGATAAAGGACTTAAATGATGGCTCTAGTGGGTAATTGAGTTGCCCCTGATGGGACAGGGAACCTGTAGTGCCAAGTGTGAGGTTTGCTTATGAGAATGTTATTAGAGTGGACCTAATTTATTATGGCCAAGCCCTCATTCTTCGACTTCCAGTTGGTTACTCTGGAGGGTGATTAAAGGATTGGAAGTATGTTTCTCAGCCTCTTTTTCAACTGATTTCTTCTGATAATGGAATGTGGTTAAAAAAAAATGTGAGCCAGGAGAGCTTCTCTTTGAAAACTTTTTCTAAATGATTATATTTATTAATATTCCTAACACAGATATAATGGTATATTATTAGAAGTTAGTTCAAAATGGAATTGTTTGTATTATTTAATCAAATGATAAATTAGAAAAAAGATTTTAATCTGAAAGCAGTGATTCTTATCAAGGGTTCATGAATCTTGAAAACATTATGCTAAGTAAAAGAATCCATACCAAAAAGGTCATATATTGCATGATTCCATTTATATGAAAGGAGGGCATGAGTGAATTAGGAAGTGATCTGAGAAATACCCAAAATTGTATGCAAAAATTATCTTTGTAAAGATGAGCATTATTTTAAACAGACTCTGTACTTTTGGTTATATTATCATAGAGACTTGTTACCTTCAGATGATTTAAAAGTCACTACCTAAGAGCCTTTTAAAACATTAATTCCCATTCTTTCTCCTCTTTTTATCAATTTTTAGAAATTCTGTCTGTCATCATCAGAGTTTCTGCCCTCTGTCTTGGATTTTTGTAAAAAAACTTGTTAAGTGTATTTTTTAAAAATGATAAAACACTTCTAGCATATGGTTTGATATAGCTTTTTTAGATTTTATGAATATTTTTATTGATTTTTTTAGATATTTATGCCTTTACCACATCTTTAATTTATTTTTGCATAAGTTGTAAGATAGGTTTTAAGTTTATTTTTTTCCATTATGGATAGTTTTTTGAGCTGGTACTAAAAATAAGTAATTCTCAAGCTGTAGTATCATTTATCATGGGTAAATACTTTTATAATATATTACATTTCACAAATATTAGAGTCCATTTTTAGGTTTTGTTTTGTTCCACTGATTTATTTGTTTCTTGTAGCAGTACTATTAATTTAGTTACATTGGTTCTATTATATGTTTTAGCATCTAAAAGGCAAGTCTGCTTATCAGCATTCTTATTTCTTGTGGTCACTTTCAAGAATTATCCTTGTATATATTGTCATTTTATCTAGTTCTGATGAAAACCAGTTCTTTTGGGATTCTAATTGAAATTGCATTAAATTATAAATGTTGAGACAATTGACATTTTTATGATATTAAGCATATCTTTGTATTTGTTCTTGTTTTATGCTCTTAAGTAGATTATATAATTTATTTTCTGTGGGTCCTTTGTCTTTTTTGTTAAATTTTATTTCTAAGTGTTTTATAAGTATGGATCCTATTGTTATAGAAGCAAATATTTTCCCATTACTATCTTTAGCCTCCCCTTCACCTCTACTCCTGGTCTGGGAACTAGAGAGACTCTTGATTTTTACATAATTTTCTTGGCTGCATTTCCTAACTCTATTAAGAGACTCTCTCAGGCTTTCTAGGTAAAAATCATAGTGCCAGGAAAAAGCAGGATTGAAGACATTCAAGATCATTGGAATTAGGCAAATATAAACCAAATGAATAGCATATTATAATTTTTTTCCATCAAACTTCAAAAATTCAATCTGTTAGTTCATTGTTAATGGAATTATGGGGCAAAGAGTCTTCTGTGACAGGTTTGTAAATGTGAATTGGCACAGACTTTGCAAACATCTATTCAAATGGAAAATGCATATGTCCTTCAACCTGATAATACCACTCCAAAGACTAGCCATATAAGTCAAAGTGCTAGAATATAAGGATATATAAGAAGAGACATTATTATAACCTTGTTCATAGCAGGGGAAAAAACTGAGGAGAAAAGATACACAAGGTATAATTTGGATACACACACTTTAGACTATTAGATACCCAATAGAGAGAATGAATTATTATTGCCAGAGAAGTTGGCTTTGAGGACAAGAGAGGCCAGTAGGTAATAGAGGTCACTGGTGGTGGGGAAGTAGGGAGAGTTAAAGGAGGCTAAAAAAAGGGGGTGGGGGGATGCATTTATGAGGATTTGACAAAAATTTCTTAAACAAGACACCCAAAGTAGCAAGCTTAAGGAAAGAATTTCATGTTTGATCACATTAAAATTAAGAAATTTTAAACATGTATTTATCATATGACCCAATTTTAGACTTTTGGACTTTTATCCTAGGAAAGAGTGTAAACATCTTCATCCCAAAACCTGTATACAAATAAATGTTCATAGGAACTCATAGCTATCAGTTATAATAGCCAAAACCAGAAATCAGGCCAAATGTCCTTCCCTATATGAATGGTTAAGCAACTGTGGTACATTGATATTGTGGGAATCTACTCAGCAATGAAAAGGAATAAACTTTGTGAGTGTGTGTTGGAATTAAACCTAGTGCCTTGTGTATGCTAAGCAAACACTGTACTACTGAGCCACACTCCCAACCCAGGAGTGAACTATTGATATACACAATAATTTGAATGAGTCCTGAGGGGATTATACAGAATGAAAAAAAGCCAATCTCAAAAAGTTGACACCTAAATGAATTCATTAATATTAGTATTCATTTTTCTTTCCTCTTTGGTATTGGAGGCCTCATGCATGCTACTGAGTTACGTCTCTATCCCTATTTAAATTTTATTTGAAATAAGATCTTGCTAAATTATTCATGCTGGCCTCAAACTTGCGATCCTCCTTCCTCAGCCTCCCAAGTAGCTAGGTTATAGGCATCTTCCACTGTGTCCAGCTATATAACATGCTTGAAATAAAATTATAAAGATGAAGAACAGATTAATGAGTGCCAGGGAGAAGGGATTGGAAAATGGATGAAGAGAGATAGCTGTGTCCCTTTGTATCATGAGAGATCCTTGTGATGGAATAGTTATGTATATTGGCTGTTTTAATGTGAATGTGGTCATGTGGATCTGCATATGTGATAAAATTGCATGGAACTGAACACACACACATATACACATGAATACATATCTAACTGATGAAATTCATTGTCAGTTTGGCTGAATTTTATCATTGTCAATGCAGTCATCTAGAATATTATCACTAGGGGAAACTGGGTCTTTATTACATCTTACACTGCATTTGAATACAATTATCTCAAAGTATAAAATAAAAAGTGAGAAGAATGGCTTAAAGTCTTAAAATGGAAAAAAAAATAGATGAAGGGCAAAGAAGAGCAAATGCTAACCTGGCAATAAATAATTTGAAGATTGATTTTCCCAGTTGAATCAGGGAACAGGAATAAAAGAATAACAAAATAAAAATAAACATTATGATTATTTTTAAGTTAAATATAAATACATGGTATAAAGGCCAGCTTACCTCATGTTTGTCTGTTTGCAAGTAAATATTGTCTAGAATTAATTGCAGTAGAAGCTTTAATATTTTTTAGTTTCTGTTGGGGATATTTTTACTAGTTCATTATTACATAATTAGGCCAATGTGTGCAATATTCTGTTCATGTCCTAAAGCCACCTTTTGTTCTTAAAGGTAATTTTTTCCCTCAAATTCCTTTCTTTGTTAAGTTGAAATATGATGTACACACCATAAAATTGCTGTTTTAAAGGTTACAATTCAGGGGGTTTCAGTGTATTTACAAGGTTTTGCAACCATGAATATTTTTTCACCCCAAAGTATAATACTGTACCCGTTAGCATTCATTTCCCATTGCTCCCTCCTTGTAGCCCATGACAATCTCTTATCTACTTTCTGTCTTCCTGGATTTGCCCATTCTGAACATTTCATACAGATGGAGCTATACAATATGTGGCATACAGAGTAAGGATGATTTAACACATGTCAAGCTGGGCACTGTGACACATGCCTATAATCTCAGCTACTCAGGACACTGAGGCAGGAAGATCACAAGTTTGAAGCCAGCCTGGGCAACATAGCAAGACCCCATCTTAAAAAAAAAAAAGTGTCAACAAGTGTATGGATCTTGTTTAGTCTAGACTCAAACTGTGAAAATATTATTAATGAGTTAACTGAGGAAATTGAACACTGACTACAAAATTGATACTAGAATATTATTAAATTTTTAAGCATAATGAATTATGTGTAGGTATCTCTTCAAAAAGAATCTTTTAGAGATATATACTGAAATATTTCCTTATGAAATGATATGTTGTCTGTGGTTTCTTCCAAAGTAATTCAGGGTTGGTGATAGTATGTGGGGATACAGACAAGCAGAGTTGATCATGTGAAAATGATGGTTTGAAATAGGGTTGTTGGGTATGCTACTGGACCAGGTCCATTTTGTCTCCCATGCAATATGTCAATCACTGAGATGAGTTTTTAGAAAAAGAAAGAATTTATTAACTGGTAACCATGGGTGGAGATGGGAAAGCAAGTTTCAAATCTGCCTCTCCAAGGGTCAGATTTGTGGCTGTTTATGGGCTGAGGTGCGGGAAAGGTGATTTAGAGTTTAAGAAGTCATCAAGGGTCAGGGCATGGGTCATCAAGCTGTATCAGGTGTTACCATCATGACCCACATATGGAATGGATCTCTAAAACTGGTAATTTTAAAAATTCAACTAAATACAGCAACTATGAGCAGGTGAAGCAGGTTAACTCTAGATGATTTATTTAGGTTTTTCCTCAGTTTAGTTACATGGACCCACTTTTCTTTTCTCTCTCCTTTTGGATATTTGAAATTTTCTGTAATAAAACTTTTTTTAATGTCTGAGGGAATAGCTGGTCTCTTTAGATGCTCTCAATAATATATGTTCAGTTATGATGTTTCCAACAGGCTAATTGGTAGGGTGGGTTCTCTCCTTTTTTTTTTTTTTTTTTTTTAAGCAGGGATTAAGTTGCAGCAACATTTGATTCACATGTGGAAGTCAAAATTTTAGTGAGTAAAATTGTGCTCACCAGGTACTGTGTTTTTTGTATGGTTGATATTATAGTCAAAGTCTCCATATTTTTATTTTATTGAGCATAATAAGGTCAAGAGTTTTGTTTTACCAAATGGGTTCTCTCCTTAATGAACACACTCCCAGTCTTATTCCTACATTCTAAGTCACTGGTGTCTTGCAGTAAAACAGGTATTTATTTATTTTAAAAATCTCTTATTTTTTGGCAAGAGTTAATACATTTAATTATGAGATTGTCTTATGATATCTTACTAAAGTAGAACCGTTTTCCTACACTTTTTGATGTAGGGGAGATTTGTCTTGACAGGCTTAGAGTTCTTACCAGCAAAGTTCAAAAGGCATAGTTTTTCGGAGTTGTGTACCTAAATTCCATCTTTCAAGAGCACTTTAATTCAAAGAGTATTAAAGACCAGTGTTGACCTTTGTGATTTGAAAAGGTCAAAACTTTCCTTTTAAAATTTTTTGAGAAAATTGTCTTAAGGACACAGTTTATTACTTAATGAACCTGATATTAAAATTTATATAAATTTTATCTGAAAAATGTACATACCTACACTACTTATAAATTTCAGTATATTTAATATTTTAATTAAATATAAATTAAAATATTTAATACAACAGATGCACCAACACATTTAGTTATTTCAGAATTTTATGTTCTTGAGAATGGCTTATAAAATTTTTAAAAATTTTGCTTACTTGTACAGCTTATATATTAAATAGTTGCTTATTAATGATTCTAGTATTAAATTATCATTTGCTTGTTTTGCTGTTTTGAGAGCTCAAATTAATGGGCTTATCATTATTGCAACTTTTAAAGTGAATTTATAAAATCTACAGATATGAACACTGTATTTCAATATCTTTAATAGTCTATTTGCCTTCCTTTTTTTACAATTTTTTTTAGTTGTAAATACTTTTATTTGTTTATTTTTTTGTGGTGCTGGGGATCCAACCAGCAGTGCCTCACACATGCTAGGCAAGCGCTCTACCACTGAGCCACAACCCCACCTCTAGGCTACTGGCTTTCTTTGGTTCATCTAGGACTGAAAACTCCACATCATCTACTAAAAGATGAGAAACATGAGATTTAAGTGAATGTTTCCATCTCAAGTTCTCCCATATTGTATCATTTTTCTTCTTTATATAGTATGTTGGACCTTTAAATATTTTAATTTTTAGTACTGAATTGTTATATAATATATATTTGACATTTTAGTGTGTTACATTAAATGACCCTCATATTTTCTAAAAGTCTATATCACCTTCTATTTTCTCAGGTTATTTTCTTGATATTGATTGGTTTGATTCAGTCTCAATTTCACTGTTTTTGTTAGAAGTGGTAGAAAGTGACTTTTTGTCTCCTTCACGTTGCCTCTTTTAAAGGAGATAGGCCATAGTTGCTTCTCTAGGGAATTTTCTCGAGGCAGAACTTTAGAAACAAGGATGGTATGTCCTCTGCTTGCATTTTGGTCGCTTAGACTTAAGGTCATTTGGCTGACAGTTCTGACTTCTTAGGAAAGCTTTTCCTTCCCAGGAAATCACGGAAATAGGTTTCAATTGATGTCTAGTTCATCGTTCCTTTTGAAGTATCCTTCTGGTTGGTGAACAGTGGAAGAGTACTGAGTTAGGTTTAATAACCTATGATGTCTTTGGAAGAAAGCCATAAGTAATCCAGATTTTGCCTTGTGTTTCTTAAAGTGCCTGAATCATTGACAGACATCGTACTGATATTTGAGCCATGGGTGGATAGTTGAGGCAGATACCTTGGGCTTTGTCAACACACATGCCCTGAACTCCACATGACCACTTTGATGATCATTTTAAGATAAACTGAATTTTAAGTGCCTAAGGCCTGGGCTGATAAAATTTAAGCATATGTTGTTATAAAGAACATGTTACGTGATGACAAACGATGATACCTCTTGTCAAAATATTTATTTGTATAATTTATCTTTTAGTATATTACTACCAAAAGTGAAAGAAAATGATGAGGACTTTGTATTCCAGCAGGCCCCTCCACAGGTGGCACAGCCCACCTCATCCCTGGGGACTCTTACTGAAGCTCTGCAGCTTGACCCACCTGGGTTAGATCTTGGAGATTCCCAGAAGACCTCCAAGGGGCATTCACAGTCCTGGGCAGTGTCCAGTGGCCTTTGCTGAGAAAAAATAAAAACCTTTTTTACTGTACTTAAAAAAAAAAAAATTCAGAATGAAAGTAACTTTGGTGTAGATGGGGGGATGTCTAGGTTAAAAATTCTAAACACTTAAATTATTTCTTAAACATACAAATGTAAATGAAAAAAAGTCAGTAGAAAGTTAATATGTGAGTGCATCTACAGAAATGCAATTTTGAGGCAGCTTTCTAATCTTTTTCCTAAATGAGCCTACAAAGTTAGAGAAATCCACTCATGTCTGATCTAAGAATAAAAATACTAAGAGTGGCAGAAGTAAGTGTTATAATAAATATAAATATGATATTAGGCAGGTTAGACACAAGGTTCTCAAAAGAAATCATACCTTAGTGGCTCTTGCAAGATGAGTGGAGGTTCATGAGGAAAGAGAGTAGCCTTGCAGGCCCAGAAGACTGTATATGCCATACAGAGCACGCAGAAATGGAAAGTAACAACATGGTGGAGGGCATAAGAAAGTAGGTGGAGAGTGAACTTGGGAGTCAACTGTGACAGAAGGAAGTTTGACTTTTTGAAAAGACAGCAGAAATTTTGAGAATGCTATATAATGAGCAAAACCACAGAGATTAATAGTCAGTCAATATAAAATAATAATTTTTAAAACACAGAGAAGCATATACACAATGGAATATTACTCAGCCATAAAGAAGAATGAAATTATGGCATTTGCCAGTAAATGGATGGAACTGGAGACTATAATGCTAAGTGAAATAAACTAATCCCAAAAAACCAAAGACCACTGTTCTCTCTGATATGCAGATGCTGACTCACAATAGGTGGGGGTGGGGGAGTGGGGGTGGAGGTCCACTGGGTAATGGGGGCAAGGGAGGGAGGATGGGAATGGGAAAGACAGTAGAATAAATCAGACATGACTTTCCTATGTTCATATATGAATAAATACATGACCAGTGTAATTCCACATCCTGTACAACCACAAGAATAGGAAGTTATACTCCATATATGTATGTATGTCAAAATACATTCTACTGCCATGTATAACCAAAAAAAAAAAAAAAACAGAGAAGACAAACATGCCCTTGCTGAAATTAGATCATTTTTAGGAAAGTGAGCAGTGACCATTCCTGTTCAGCTTACCAGCAAATGCTTCAGAGGCTGTTTAACTCTGCCACCCACATCAGAAATAAATTAGCATAATAAACAACCTGATTGGTGTTGTGGCTGTGTGGAACTGGTACTGTTTGTCATGACTCTTCCTACAAAGCTCTAAAATCCATTATGGCCTTCATCACTGATGCCCCTTAAACCTCCACTAGTCACCACTGATTTGGGTTGGGCAAAGGTAGCTTTGCAGAGATGAGTTTATGGAGATGGCAAAAGAATATATGCATCTTTATAAAACAAGTATAAAACATTATATATATGGTTATATATTTCTCTTAAAAATTAGGAAGTGGTAGGAGACACTTCAGTAGGGGATCAGGCAAGAAATAGATAGATAAGTGGAAGAATCGAAAGCCTAAGACTTGTATTATTCTTTTTTGATGGGTGGGGGAAGATACTGGGGATTGAACTCAGGGACACTCAACCACTGAGCCACATCCCCAACCCTATTTTGTATTGTATTTAGAGATAGGGTCTCACTGAGATGCTGAGGGCCTCGATGTTTCTGAGGCTGGCTATGAACCCATAGTTCTCCTGTCTCAGTGTCCTGAGCTGCTGGGATTACAGATGTGCACCACTGTGCCTGGCTGTATTATTCTTATTATGTTATTTTCTCATTATTTCCTGATTTTTCTTTTTACTATCTAGTAAAAAGAAAGGAGGCAGAAAACCAGGATTCTAGGCCCACCTTTATCACTTTCTACACCTCTGCCTCGTCTCAGACAAGTCCCTTGACTTCAATTTCCTGATCTCTCAAATGAAAGGATTTTCAAATGGGCTCCACAGGATATAACAGAGCCGCTTCAAGGGCCACTCTGGAAGATGAAGGAGGCCTGCTGCCAATGCTGCCCTTCAAACAGAGCAGCTTTGCTTTTATTTGTATTGTAAGTTGGAGCTGTTACAAGATTTAAAAAAAAAAAAAAAAAAAAAAAAGGATTCTTTACTTTTCACAAGTTTGAAAATCACTGAACTAGTATTTCACAAGGGCCTGTCTGGCTTAGAAATCATTTCGACATCTGTACAGTGGGAATAACTTAAGTTGTTGAGGTGTGAACAAGATATTCCACGTAGAGCAGAGCATATAGAACATAGGAATCACCGCAATGTGTTAGCCATTATTCCCCACCTCCCTGCCAACAGATCCCACAAAGATAAGTGCTTTTGCTATGACTCTTATGCATTGGGTAAGAAATGGTGGCCTGAGAATTGCCTAATCCATCTGCTTTGTACTACCAACATTATAAAAATGTCTTGGACATTTTCTTTGTAAAATTTTAATACATTTTATTTTTGTACATTGCATTTTTTTCTCCCACAACTGAAAGTTTTCTTCTTCTAGATCAGATTTGAAAAATAGTTACATTGCATTTATCAGAGTCAATGTGTTGGTGTTCCAGGCTTGCCAGCTCCTGGGAAAGTGACATCAGTGTCCACTCATTAACCTTGCCTGCTGCAACCTGTTTGGAGCTGCTGTTGATACTATCAAGGAGTAATGCCATCCTGCCACCATCCCTTCGCCAAATGAATTCATTTCAGGTAAGGGATACTCTTTATTAGAGTGTGATTTCTCATTTTAACTTGTAATTGTTTTTTCAAGGATCCTTCACAGGAGATAGCCCAAGAAAATTCATATTTTCAAATAGTAGTAATAATAACATAATGCATGTGTTACAGTGCCTCATTTTAAGTAATGAACAAATGGAGACTCAGAACTGATTAGGGAGTTGCCTAGCAGTGGCAGAACCCAAGGCTTGTTCTCTGAACCTCCATTTTTATTGCCTCTTATAGAAAAAAACAAGAAGATGTGGCAACAACACTTGCAGATGCCACTTCCCTCCTCTAAGCTTTGCCCTAGAGCAAGGATATTCAACCTTTACTATTGACTTTACTGATGTCAGCTGCCTGAAATCAAAATCTTTAACCTGGATAGTATCTTCCCTACTCCCATTTCCCTCTCTCTCCTCTTTTAGCACTTCCCACTCCCCTGGATATTTAATTGTGCTCCTGGTACAATGCAGTGCTGCATGTAGATTTACCAGTACGATGATCAGCAGGAAGACTCTCTTCTTAATAGCCATCTAATTGTCTGAGAAGGCAAATGAGAATTAAGATGTTAAGCCAGCACAGTGGCACATGCCTGTGATCCAAGCATCTTGGGAGGCTGAAACAGTAGGATCTCAAGTTTGAGGCCAGCCTCAGCAACTTAGCAAGGCCCTCAGCAATTTACTGCAACCCTTTCTGAAAATGGTGATGTGGCTCAGTGGTTAAGCATTCCTGGGTTCAATCTCCAGTACCAAAAAAATAAAATAAAATTAAGATGTTAACTAGTGGCCTAACTTGTGGCCCTGTAGATACTGAGTATAATTGAACACATCTGTGACTCATGACAATGGAAAAGTAATCACAAGTCTTCAGATGCTTATAGGAAGGCCACATGCATTTCTGAGAAAGAATAAATATGGTTCTGCTTCTGGAAAGTTGCTGACATATACTAAGGTAACTTAAAGAGCAGTAAATATTATTTGATGTATCTCTAGTATGTGGTCAAATGAGACATCTAAGATTTTCCTAGGAATTACATCTCAGGAAATTGATTTAAAAAATAGCTGCTTCAATTTAATTTATGCCCATAATCTCTTAGAAATCTGTTGCATTGGTTGTTTCTATGATTTTCTGCCTGTTTCTTAGCTTGGGCCCTGACAAAAAGTTCAGTCTTTGGCCTTAGCATGCCTATTTGTATTTGGTGTTACTCGATCAGCTTCAATCCTGGACTCTTCATCAAAAGGACCTGAAGGGACACCTTCTTGTTGTGGGGGAGAGGAAAATGAGATCCAAAAGGATGAAGTGAGTTGACCTCAGAATACCTGGTGGATTAGAGACTGCACTGAACTCACCAGGCCTGTGCTAGGGTTGCTCCACCTGCCATGCAACTACAGTGCTTACTAAAGTCTTGGGAGCTGGGGGCACGGGGTGTGAGTGGTGGATGGAGGCAGGATATATCTACTGGGTACATCCACATATGTACCCTTATTTTATAGTAATTTATAATTCTTTATTTGTATACTTCCTTGAATTAGAAATGATTTAAAATTATGTGATATCAATCCACATTTCTTCTAAGTTTTACTCCATGGATTAAATAGTGCATAACACAAAAGTTTATGTAAGGCCACAAAGTTTAATGGAGGGAATTACAAGAAACTTAACAGTAGTTATTTTGGGGGAGTGAAGCTGGAAGACTATTATTTTTTATTTCCCTGTCTCTCTTATGTACTGTTAGAAAACTTTATACCAGGGGTAATCGAGCAGCCAGAGAGATGACTCTGACTTCGAGGAGTTTATGGCATATTGGGGGAGATAAGGTAGTCGTCCGTGTGTGATAGAAATTGAGAGTACTTTTATTACAAAGTAACCTCAACACAAGTGTTAAAGATACTAAAAGCAAAAGAGTAATCTAAACCAAGTTTGAGGGATTTGAGAAGAGGGCTAACCTGTATTTCTTCTCCATGAGACAGAAAATGTCTTGTCCTCTGTAAGTGCCCTCCCAGTCTCATGTAAACACAGGTGCATGAAAGCCCCTGTAATTGGTGGCATCAGTATGCTCTCAGCATCTTTAATCAGAGGAGCTCCTAAGCAGTTTGGATGTTAACTGCTCATTGTCCTCTCTTGGTGATTGTACTGCATCTGAGTTTAGGCTGTTTGCTGAATGTTATTGTCAGGAGCACATACACTGGATTGAGAAATATAGAGAAAATTGGCAGAATCTTATGAGGAATGTCTGCTAAAGTTTCATCTCTGCTCTTACCCCTGGAAAGATGTATTTTTATCAGGGACACTCCAGGAGTCAGCTTCCCTATGCAGGTCTTCACTCTAGACAAAGGATCAGTTAAAATGAGGAAGGTGTCTTTAGGGATTTGGAAGAGATGCTCTGCCTTTCCATCTTTGTGACACCTACTTAATCATTTATTATAATTGCAAGAAGTAGGGACACTATTTGCCTATATTTGAGATTTATTTTTTTAATTGGAAACTCACTTTCATGTACATTTTTTTTAAAGAGCTATTTTGGCAAGAGCTGTAAAGTAGTAGAATGACACTTGTTACAGATACTATCTTTACATTTCCAATTCTCTTACTTTTCAGGCTGAGGTATTCACTGTGAGCAATTCTACTTTCTCTGCAAAGCTGTTATTTTAGGATTCGGATGCCACTCCTGCTGGAGTTGTTATTATTGCCAAATCCCAAGGGGAAGGGTTTATCTTATTAATGAGAGCTATTAACATATATGAAATTTTGCCTTCTTGAATTACTCTATAACATTTCTCAGGCCAACAGGGATAGCTTTTGGTGGTAGTATTATAATTTTAGCTTCTACTCGGTTACAGCACTGTAGTATCCCTAGTGTGACTATCAGCAAACAGAATGCAGGATTTGGTTCAGAATCCCTGACATATTGCTGAGTGCATACGTACTGTAGTTGTTGCAGCTTCAAGAAGAGGGATGGACTTATCATTCCTCATGTCATACTTATTCTTCCATGGCTTCCTATTGCAATGAGAATAAAATACAAACTCTTTATCTTGGCCTGTGAGGATGGGCACCATCTGGCCCTGCCTCCCTTTCTAGCCTCTTCTCTTACTTTCTCTTCTTGTCCTTTACTCTGATCTAGTCACACTCACTAGCCTTTTTCCCCCTTCCCTATCACAGGCTGGTTCTGGCTGTAGCATCTGTGCACTGGCTGTTGGCTCTGCTTTGAGGAGACTATTCTGTATGAGGTCTTCACATGGCTGGCTTCATATTGTCCTGCAGGTCTCAGCTCAGGTGTCTCCACTCCCAAGAGGCGTAACCTGTCTCCTTCACTGAATCCCTTTCTCCCAGTCACCATTACTTTATAACTTTCACTTTTTTTTTTTTTTTGCTTAGTACTTTTATAATTTGAAATGATTGGATTCATTTATTTGTCTTTTTCCATGACTAAAGTGTGTCTATATGAGAACAGGGAGTACCTATTTTTGTTCAATATTGCACCTACAGAACTCAGAGCAGTGCCTGTATGTAGAGAGCAGTTGAAAAATGCTGGATGACTAGATGACTGGATAGATGCAAATTGGCATGGCCATGGGGCACCCTAGACTGAGCTGGAGGGAAGCAGAGGCATGAGTAGCATAAATTCAAGGACAGAAGCTTCAGCCCTATTTCTACTGGAACAAGGCTAGACTCAAGGTAAGGTCTAAATTTGAGATATTTCAATAAGTTTGAGCAAAGGTGGGTATAGGCATTGAAATTGCAGCCTGGGGCTTTGTACAAATGAGAAAGACTTGATGAAAAGTTTAGCCCTTAGAAAGATCTGGCAAGTCAGACCAGCGAAGTGCCTGGCATGTAGCACAGGGCTCCTTGGGCATTGCAGATCACAGCAGCAGAAATGGGTCAAGCTTTGATGCCAGAAACCAAGGCAGAGGGGTATCAGAGGGCTTCCATGGAGTGGGCAGAAGGCTTCTTTGGAGTAGGCAGCTTGCAGGCTGGCATGACCATTACTGTTACTACTAGTTTATTCCCCTCTGCATGCTTCAGAATTCTAGGGTGAGGAAGTACAAGGTCATTTCCATATCCATGTTGATGGGCAACTCTGGTTCCTAACCTGAAGTCCTTTGAGGACAGCTTTGAATCTGATAGGGCCTCTGACTAGAAGGTAGTACTTGAAGAGAAATCATGTTGGAACCAGGACTGGGCAACAGCTGCTGGTTATCATGGTAACTGCATTTTCCCTAGAATTCTACCCTATTAGGGCTAGAAGGACTAGCTACTCTACTGACAGGGAAACATACAGAGGAAAGTTAAATAGACATTAGAGACTAAAACTGACTTGTCAGTAGTGCTTTTTATGATACAGAGGGTGCTAACTTCTTTTTGGGGGTTGAAATAAGATCTTCTTTCTGTACTAGCACTTCTCTATTCCATGGAACACATGTTCCTTAGGATGCTATTAGTTGTTATAAAAATAGATATTAATCATCAGACTAATGAAATTAGAATAGCTAAAATTTATGGAGTCTTTTCTGTATTCTAGGTACTTTTCTCTATGATTTTCACCTATTAGCTCATTTCATTTTCAAGACATCTTCATAAAGAAGATATATTATTATTCTCATTTCACATGTATAAAACTGAGCCAGAGGATAAA
The DNA here is from genome assembly GCF_001458135.2 of Marmota marmota marmota. Taxonomy (NCBI): domain Eukaryota; kingdom Metazoa; phylum Chordata; class Mammalia; order Rodentia; family Sciuridae; genus Marmota; species Marmota marmota. The sequence goes on along the minus strand of NW_025999842.1, from coordinate 5,733,426 downwards.
CTTGCCCAAGCTCACACAGAGCTAGTAAGTGGAGGGACACGAGGTACAAAGCCTGGTTCTAGAATTTCCCATTCTTAACCACTGGATAATTCTGCTTCTTTTAATAAGTTTGGTTAAATGAAGTTATAATTTTTAAAATATAAGATTTTTTTTAGGGTGTTTCATGTGCTTAAAGGCAGGGTGACACTATTGCTGGAGGGATATGGGAAATATTATTTCCCAAATGTACTTGGCATCAGAGAGAATTGTTCTAGGGGAATTGTATGGAACTGATGTTTTGTTCAAATGGGGAGACAGTGTTCTGACCCACCTCTATAAAGATTTGGGTGACCAACACAGAATACTCTTCTGTACATTCTTGGAGGCAGGCTTGCTCATTTCTGCAGTTTCAGGGCTGATTGCCATGAGGATACCATTTCTTTCTTTAGTTACTAGTCAGGGCCACTTTGGTCCAAATGGTACAATAGGAAAGAGATCTCCCTTTGACATTCTTTTTTGGTACACACAGAATCAGGCCAGAGGCCCAGAAAGTGCCTGAATGGGTTTTGCCTTCCCACCCTGCACCTGCCCACAGGTCTATTTCAACTGGTTCTCCTCCAACTTAAACACTGTGTAGCTAGGTATTAGCATGGCAAAGGCTCTCCTAATAATTTGACCCATCTGGTTAAACTCCACCTCCCTCCTAATTTATAGCTTGACTCCCCCACTGAGAATGCTCAAGAGGACTCTTTTTTGGAGCCATGCTTGACTGAGAGATTCAGAGGGAGTGTTCCCTGGGAGTATTCCACAGCTTGGGTGCCTAAGCTTAGGAAACCTTTTGTATTCAGTCTCATGCCTTACCTCATTAACTTCAGCTCTGCACAGCTGCTCTAAGCTGTCCAAATGGTGTAGATGGAGTTTTCAAGGACATCAAGTCCAGGAATTAAGCTTAAAAGAAAAAAAAAAAATCCTAAGTAGATTTCTTGCATTCTATAGCAATTTTGAGTGTTTGCACAAAAGATATCCTTTTAAAAATCCTCACATCAACTCTCAGTTTAAAGATAAAAAAAAATATATGGGCAAGTTTATATAATTACCAACATGCAGGGCCATGTTTTAAACCCAAGTCTTATGACTATATTATTTATTCCATTTTATGATCAGGAAAAAAAATTGCCAAATGGTTCTCTTTGATAGTCCTGGGTCTTATGCATCTTATTTTTACCATCTGGCAGCAACAGTATCTCTCTTATTTAATATTCATTAGAGAACCACAACCCTCAAACTGGGAGCAGTGTGAGTAACATTCTCAAACTTTGTGGATCCTGGCAAGTAAGTTTTTCTTTGTGAAATTACAGTTTTATGTATATGCTGGCTGGTTTAGTAATAAGGTGGAAATATGTAGAAAAGAAGAAACAAAACACTTTATGGACTTTTATCGCATTGGATAATTAGAGTTGGCTAGGGATATTTCAGCTCAACAGATTTGAAACTATACAGTGTTCAGTGGAGAAAGTGAAGTACTTGAAGCTTTTTGAAAATGAGTCTCCTATACTATTCTAGAGCAGGAGATTGACTGTGTTACTTTCATGTAGTTTAATTTCTAACTTTAAGAATCTACTGATTTCCATCATATAAAAACCATTTATTAAACTCTTCAGCTATTTAGAAATTAATCATTTTACAAATAATTTTCCCATCCAGTTACTTTTTCACTACCTATTAATATTTGAATCCAGGGAAGAAGAAAACAAAGTAAGATGTAAAATTTGATTAGTTACTCTGCCATTTGTTCAGCGTCTCAGGTGAAAAACTTTTATGATATTGAAGCTGGAATTGTTGGCTTAAACTTAGGAACTTTAAATAAAATAAATAATTATATATATGTATGCATATAATGTGTGTGTATGTATATATGTAAAATATTTCTAGAGGCTCCTAGAAATAGTAGGTAGGCAGAGGAGGCCTGGGAACTTTATAGATGAATAACAACAATGAGTTAAAGAAAAGAGGAAGTGAAGTTTTTATCTCTACACCCTTTTTTTCTGTCTACTAAATGGCTTCATCTGACAATTACATGCTATGAGAAAATTATAGCCTTTATTATTTAAAGTAACAATTCCAGACAACCAGGGGCTGCCACAGATGTAATCAGGAGGCAGATCTACCTGCACGGAAATGGACAGACGCTGGCCAGAGTATCTGCTCAGCTCTGGTAACATGTGTGTGCATCCAGGAAGGGAGTAGTGTTAGCATACTTGTCCCCAGATGTGCTCACCTTCTATTTTTCCTGATAAGTCTTTGTCCTCAGTGGGCAAAAATAATCAGGAGTCGAGTGCTAGCTATTATATTTAAGGAATGCAGTCTCAAAGGTAGCGATTACTGTTCTATTTTCAATCTCTCTCCTCAAAACAGATTTCTGAGAATTGCCTCAGCAATTTGGGTGTGAAAATATGTTGCTGTCTTCATTCCTTTCTGCCCTGAAGGGCATTCTGTGGGTTGGGGAAATAAGCAGGTACTCTTGGTTGAATACAGTTTTCCAGCCTGAATTGTCACTTCTTCCTACTCCTTTCATAGTGGACTCTACTGTCTGGCTATACTCTACAGAGGGAGAGGAGAGGAGAGGTCAGATAGAGAGTCTGGAGGTTAGGCGGACATTTAGCTGTCCCTGTAGCTGTCTTATCCTGTTGTTCAAGAGGTTTCTTGCCCTGCCCAGATTTCCACCTCACACCCTACTTCTCAGGCATTTCTGTCCCCACCAAGGATTCAAGGCAAAGCTGGACACTGTCCTTCTCTAGCACTTTACAAGGGAAGTCTGATGGGATTGGGGGTGCTCTGGCCTTGGTCTTATTGAGGGAAGCGGGAAAGAAGTATCGTCCACTGTCCATAGTTATGGCTCCTTTTTTTAAAAATAAGTTCACTTTTTTCTTGATCCTCAATATTCTATCTTATGTTCTATCTTATGAAACAAAATGTAGTATTTTCATTAGCAAAATAATATTTATTTTACTTTTAGCTTAAAAATATAGAATCTTAAGGTTGAGTCAACCACGGCCTGATCCAGTTCAGTCTATCTGCCGGTTATGGTGTGTTGGGAATGAAGGCCTGGTGGCAAGTCGTGGCAGGTTTCAGGTAGAGTTTGTTATTTGGGGTCACTCATGGCCTATGTACCCCAGTAGCCATAAATATGAAATGGATTGGAGAGGACTGCACAACAAATAGAGTTTCTCTAATTTTGCAATGACATCAATAATGGTTCTTACATGTCAGTGTACATGGAAATCTTGCTTTAAATTAAGATTTCTGAGTGACAGCTGGGAGATTTTTGAATCAGTAACTCTGGAATGGAGTTCAGAAATCTGCACGATAGCAAACAACCATAGTATTTCTGGTAATAGGTTTTTAAGAACTAAACTATAAAAAACACTTACATGATAATAGCATATATCCCCACTAAAGTATAAAATGAAAGGAAACATTTATTTTCATAATACCAAACACCTTGTCACTAGTTCACATATTATTAATTATTTTAATTATTTTCCTCATTTCTTCATGTTCCTTATTAATCTTCATTTCACACAGTCCTTAACTATTGAATCATTGTCACAAAGTTAGTATTTTTTATTTTACATGGTTTCTTCTACCATACTCCGGTTCTAGAAAGAACTCAGGGGCTAGTTACCTCTGAAGTTCATCTGTGAACACCCATTGTCCCTGTTTCCCCGCCTCTGGGAGTCTTCCTTCCTTCAGGGTTGCATGACCTCGGTAGCTCTCTCCCTTCTCACAGCAAGTCTACTGTGGGACAATTATTCACACTGATGGAGGACACTCAAGTTCTAATCTTAGATCTGACACCCACTGGTATTATGGTACCTATATAGTCGGGTAACCTCTATAGATCCAAGTTTTCATCTGTGTAATAAGAGGGTTGGTTTAAATTATATACGTGTTTTAAAAGTTCCTTTGAAAGTAGAGACACAACAGTCATTTTGGCTATTCCTAGCTGTTCCTGATTTATTTGCTCAGCTTGAATAATATGAATAATACAACTCAATTCTCTTTTTTTATTAATTTATTTTACAGTAGAATGCATTTTAACACATTGCATACAAATGGAGCACAACTTCTCATTCCTCTGACTGTATGTGGTGCAGAGTCATTCCAGTAGTGTAAGCATATATGTATATAGGGTAATAATGTCTGTCTCATTCTACTGTCCTTCCCATCCCCACACCCCCACCACTCCTTTCACTCCCCTCTACACAAACCAAAGTTCCTTTATTCTTCCCTATCCCCCCTGCCTCATTATGAATCAGCATCAGAGAAAATATTTTCTTATCAGAGAAAACATTTGGCTTTTGGTTTTTTGGAATTGACTTATTTCACTTAGCATGATATTCTCTAGTTCTATCCATTTACTGGCAAATGCCATAATTTTATTCTTCTTTAAGCTGAGCCATTGTGTATATGTACCACATTTTCTGTATCTATTCATCTGTTGAAGGGCATCTAGGTTGGTTCCATAGTTTAGCTGTTGTGAATTGAGCTATTATAAACAGTGATGTGGCTGTGTCACTGTAGTATGCTGATTTTAAGTCCTTTGGGTAAAGACCAAGGAGTGGGATAGCTGGGTCAAATGGTGGATCCATTCTAAGTTTTCTGCAACTCAATTTTTTTAAAAGGACTAGATTCGTATTTCTTGTAAACATCTTGAAAATGTTGAACTGGAGGGCAGATAGAGCCAGAATGCATAGTTGTTGCTGCTTTGTTTTGTTTTTTGTGTGTTTCAAGAGAATGGAGTCGATGCCATGAGATCTTCCTAACAACCACAAAAAAGGGTCAGGAATATGGGGTTAGGGTGTCATCTGGCCCTTAGCTCTTCCTGCCTATGAGATGCCATTCACTCCTGTGGAGGCAGCAGAACACTGTCACATGGGCTGCCTATCAGAGAAGAAGAGGAAGAAGAAAATGAATGTGCTCTGACAGCCCTTGATCTCTCTCCTTCCTTCTCTACCCTCCCTTAGACTTATTCCGCTTCTGCTTTCACCTTTCTTTTTTGACTCTGGATCCTGATCCACATTGAAACATATATCTCCATAATTACCCACTGGCTTTATGTTTGTATTTTATTTATTATTATGGTTACTCCAAAAAAGCTTTCTAAAACATGAGGCTCTTCCCTTGCCTGGAGCTAGTTAGCAGAGCATTTCATTCTACCCCACACTGAGGATGGCTGTGTCCAAGTGAGGGGCTTCCTGGTGATGAATCTTACTTCCTTGAAAAGGTGGCTAAAGACGTGTTTCTGTTTTTAGAAACAAAGTGGTATCAAGATTGAAATGACTGAACGCACTTTGTTCATGGAGGGAGCTGCTATATTGTTCTCAGGAGCTTTTCTGGCTAGATGGGGAAACAGCCTGGGAAGGAAGCCAGCTTTCAAGGGAATGATGGATTAGAAGGTGAACCTGTTCTAAGCTGCAACTGAGAACCTCTCCTGAGCCCTCCTGGTAATGACTAATCACTTCAGCAAAGTGAGTAGATTTAGAATAAAAGAGGTATTCAGGAACTAGGCAATAGGAATCATAAGGATCAGGAATAAGATTATTTTATTGCCCCTTTGGTCCTTGCTCTTGAAAACCTGTAATGTGATGTAGTGGGGGAAGACCCTGCAGGGGAGGTGGGAGGTGATCTGGGCTCTGGTCTTGGCTTCCAAGAGACCTACAGCCAGTGTGACTGGACATATGTCACTTTCCTGTCTAGACGTCAGTGTTTGCATTCCTTTGCCTTTAAACCCACCGATTCTGTGTTCCAGTAGCTGAAGGAGCCATAGCAGTGTTAAGAGCTTGTGGATTAAGTTAGTCCAATGAAAACTATCATCCAATTTTCTTTCCTTAGAGATCACTTCTTTGTGGTTAGATGTCAGGAATGACGGTCACAGACAAGTGATTATGTCAAGGCTGCAGAGAAATATTTCTGTAGCTTCAACCAGGGGCTTCATGCAGTTGGCATCCACAGTTACTTTTCAATAATTCAATTCATGATTAATCTGTAGCATTAAAGGGGGTGTCTGGTATATTGTCTGAAGCCGTGATAATACAGCACGGACCAAAATGGAGTAAAGAGCAGAGTCAAGTTCAGATACTAGACCTTATCTTGTTGCTTTAGAGCCGAGTGAAACAATTCATAAAATGTTACATTTCTTCATAGTCCCAATGTTTCTGGCTCCCTTCCTGCTCTTCTTAAATTATTAAGTCTCCTTCTTATTTAACTTCAGCTTGAAAACCATTTGTAAAAGTAATAAACATTTGAGACATTGTCTTTTTGAACCATCAGCTGCTTTTTTATTACGTTTCCCAAATCTGGTAGCATTTTTAGCAGAAATCTGAGCACTTTAAACAGAAGACGTGGTTCTCATATTTTTATTTTAAATAGGTGAGTTAAATCTGTTTATATTTATTGTTATTACTAATATTGTTGTATTTATGTCTACTACCTTTGAAGAGTATGGGGCAGAATGTATGTTTAGGATTTCCTTCCTTCCTTCCTTCCTTCCTTCCTTTTCCTTCTCTCCTGGGTTGAAAGCAATAGCTTCTGGTTTTCTTATATATCAAATATGAAGTTTTCTGGTAAAGAGAGTTTTTCAGTATCTTTACCTTTTTGAAACAGGCAGAAACTTTTCAATTTTTAAACTCCCTCATAGACATATTTTGTCCTCTCACCACACATTTCCCCATTACTATTGTCTATTGTTTTAGTTTCACTTGAAAAACCACAGATTAATTACTCATTTTAAATATTTTTGTATTCATAACCTTATACATACTAATGGTCAGACTTCAAGGTTTTATTTTGGCTTTTATATCCGTCATCCTTTAATCTTGCCTTCACTTACGGTCTGAATGGTAAACTCTCTTAGCCTTTGTATGCTTGGAAACATCTTGGTTTTGTTCAGTCTTGAATGATGGCTAGGCAAGATACAGATACTGGAAGTCCTTTTCATTTGAGTTCTGTCACTCATTACCTTTTAGCATCTAATTTTGTTGATAAGACAGCTGTTATAAGTCTATTTGTTCCTCTGGTAATAAACTCTTTTTTTCCTGCTGGCATGTAAGATTTTATCTTCATGCTTAGTTTTAGAGTGATGTCCAAGAGTAGATTTTGTTCTACTTAGTACTCTGAGAATACTTTATCTGAGGACTCCTGTCTTTAGTTAGTTCTGAAAAGTTGTCAGCTTTCCATATGGTTTCAATTATCTGCACCTGCCCCCATTTCCTTCTTCTGAACTTCTGTTAGACATATAGTAGAGTCTTTTCAGTCTCTTCTTCTTGCCTCTTAACTGTTGTGTGTGTGTGTTTAGGTATGTGTTTATAATTTATAACTTACATACAAACAGACATATACACACACAAACATATTTGTATCTCAGAGCTGCATTCAGGACAAATTCTAAGTACTAAATCTTGCTGTTCACCCATTCTAGTTTTTATCTCCATCATTGAGTTTTATTTCAATAGATTTTTTTTTCGTTTCAAAGATATCAAATTTTAAAAATATTTCTGAGGATATTAAATATATCTGATTTTAAGTCTTTTAATTTTTCTGTTTTTTTTTTTTAATTTTGTCTGGAGTTGCTTAGTCTACTTATTCATTTTGTAGCTGACTGACTACAGTTAGATTCCTTCATGTATTTTAGAATTTTAGTTTGCAAGTTCACCTTAAGTTCTTTTTCTGTTTGCAACTCTCTCCCACAATTTGCCCCTGCTCCTGACAGTTTTACAGCCACTTCCTGTATCTTCCTAAGCCTATAATTCAGCACAAAGTCAATAGTGGTACATCTTTATGTGATATTGGAGCTGGCTATAGATCCATGCCTGGACCAGCAAAAGGCTGAGCCTGTCCCTTCCCATTTTTCTAGACATAAAACCCCAGATAAGTCATAACCCTCAGTAGTATTTAGAAGCATTTTTATCTCCTTTCATGAACTTCAGTGTGGGTCCAGCCATTCCCACAACCCCCAGAGCCTAGCCTTGACCTCAGCTCTATCAGGCAGGCCCTTGGCTCCCCCTGCCTCTCCACTGTGTGTTTCTAGTCCATGGAAATGCTTAACTTGTTTTTTGAGTGTAGCTATGACTTGGAATTCTCTCTAGAGGTAAATGGATCGTGGCTTTGTTTTTATTTTACTTTTAGAATTGCGTGAAATGAAAAGGAAATTGTGTTTAAAGACCTTAGAAATGGCTCACCATTCACTGGTTTTGTTTGTTTTTCTTGTTTGTTTGTTTATTTAACCCAGTGATGGAATTTAGAACATAACTTACACATTTAGTATTTGGGTGCTTTATAAAATCCATATAAGCCAAACTTGCTTTGTATATAAAAGTTTATTCAGTTTTGTCTTTCAGGACCTCATTACTGCCATTTCATAATGTTAATATTAGAGGCCTAGAGGATTGGACTATGAAGATGCTGCTTTTTGTCAGTTTTATAAACCATTTTGTATACTTTACCTCAAAAACAAAATAAAAGAACCACACTTCATCAGGTAGCAAAAATCAAAAGGGAAGTGACAGATTAAATTTGATTCTGGGTAAAATTGTCTACCCCCCTCCTATTGCCACATTTTTGATAATAGTCAGCTAGCGCCCTGCTTTGCTCCTTTAACAGACCTTTTTTTTTTTTTATTAATTGAAAATTCGTGTTTCTCTCTCAGTTCATCCTGCAGTATCTCCCCTGGAATCTAAAAATGCCACATTTCCAGGTGGCAGCTATGTAGTAATCAATTTCCCAAACTAAAATCAACAAAAAGCAACTTTCCAACTATGAATATTCTACATAAAACCATACCATTAGCATTACCCATAGGAAAATCATGCTAAAACTTCAAATAGCTGTGGGTAAATAGGAAAAAAAAAAAAAATCAGCAAGTTCTGCTGTTCAGTTCCTTCCCTTTTGCCCTACCTCACAAGCAGGCTTCATGTAGAGTAAAGGCAGAGAAAGAAAAAGTGTGGAGACAGATAAGATTGATTCAGAGAGATGTAATAGGAGGATTTGGAATAGCTACCAAAAAGATCAAACACAGCCTAAATTTTAAAATGCTGGGAGTGAGTCCAAGCAGATGAGAGCATGAAGTATAGGGAAGGATTTTAAATTCATCTAAAGAGCCAGGAGCCATATTGGACCAGGTGTGCCACTGAAAGAAGCAGAGTCTATTTAAAGGGACAAAAAAAATTTAAGAGGATGTTATAATTAGAGAGGTTATATATGTGTAGATGTAGGGGACACATGGAAGAAATAGGGGAAAGAAGAGAAGAAGGAAGAAGGAAGAGGAGCGGGGAATTGGCAGGGAGGATGAGGAGAAAGGAAGGAGGGGAAGAAAAAAATTCAGTGAAAGAAATATGTTTCAAGATTTTATATCCAGCCATGCTGTCCTTCACATATCAAGGCAATAGTGAAGCAGTTTTCATCTTATAAAAGCTAAAAGATCCTGTGCTCATAGCTCTTCTTGGAGAAGGTACTAGAACAAACTATGGCCTGCTGCTTGTTTTTATAAAATTTTGGTAGAGCACAGAGTTATTTGTTTACATATTGAATTTTGGTTGCATTTGTTCTATACTGGCATGATTCAGTTTCAATCACAATAAGAACCATATGGCCCACAAAGTCTAAAAGAGTTACTATCTGGTCCATTAGAGGAAAAAAAAAAAAAAAGGCTGACTGCTATACTAGGATCCTTTATAATGACTGGGAAGATTTAGCACAGGACTGATACTGATGATGGCCTTTAAAAATTATTAAAATATATATATATATATATATATATATATATATATATATATANTATATACACACACAAACATACATACATACATACATACATACATACATACCAGATACTGGTAGAAGGCTAATGTAAAAATGTATGTACTATGACAAAGTAGCAATAATGCAATTAAAATGGGAGAAAATGGATAGGAAAAGATGAACATAGAAAAACTCATGATAATATAGGCAGGAGATGGGTAATAAAGAATATAATCCCCCAACCCTCAGTAATCCTGATACTTCAAATGATAAATAGTTAAATAAGAGACATTTACAAAGTGTAAGTGGAAATGTAACAACCAGGAGAAAATAAGAAATATTCCTAAATATCAATATGCATATCTCATATGGAAAGATATATAGAAATATTTTAAAATTCATAGTTTTAAAATATCATAGGTTGGTAACTAAACATCGCAGTCATAACAATAAATGTGATTGAGCTTAATTTGGCTAATAAAATGAAAAGATTTACAGTTTTGTTTGCAATATTCCACTTAAGTTATATGTATGTTCTATATAACAGACCTAGCAACAATCATGATTCAGTTATAATAAAAATAAATGATGGACAAACATACCATGACGATGGAAACAGAGAGAAGTGGTAGCAACCCTGATATAAGAAAATAGAGAATTTAAGCTCAAAAGCATGAAACATTATACTTTTTAAGGCTAAAGAGTTTCACTTTTTTTTTTTTTTTTTTGCTAGCAAAAACAAAGAGAAAAACTATGGTACCTGGATAGCTAAATGTTCTCTTATTAAACTCTTGCGTGAAAGGGAACATATAAATTAAAATAAAAATTTCAAATTTTATTCATGTTGTAGTATGATTAGTGCTTCCTTCCTTTATTACTGAATAAATATTCCATTGTTTGGATATACCACATTTTACTTATTATTCATTGGTTGATGGCTATTTGTTTGGTTTTACTTTTTGGCTATCATGAATAATGTTCCTGTGAACAAATGGGTAGTCATTTGGAAAAAATGATTAAATCTGTATGTCAAACCATATATAATAAAAAAAATCCTGGTGGATGGAAATCTAAGTATAGCAAATGAAAAATGATAGTGGAAAAACTGACAAAATTTGAATAAGATCTATGGCTTACTTAGTAATTTTGTTTCAATATTAATTTCTTGTTTTTCATAACTGTGCTATGGTTTGGTAAGATGTTAATACTAGGATAAGGTGTGTAAGGGGCACATGGGAACACTCTGTACTGTCTTTGCAACTTTTCTCTAAGTCTAAAATTATTACAAAATAAAGAAGTTTTAAAATTCAGATGCTTCTTGAACTGCAATGAGATGAGGTTACACTCCACTAAATGCATTGTAAGTTGAAAATATTAATTCAAAAATGCATTTAATAAGCTGATTGCAGTGATGCACACCTATAATCCCAGGGGCTCAGCAGGCTGAAGCAAGAGGATTTCAAGTTCAAAGCCAGCCTCAACAACTTAATGAGGCCCTAAGTAACTTAATGAGACCCTGACTCTAAAATAAAATATAAAAAGGCCCAGGGATGTGGCTCACTGGTAAAGCACCCCTAGGTTCAATCCCTGGTACCAAAAAAAAAAAAAAAAATGCATTTAATATCACAGCTTAGCAACACATACACCAGAATATAGTTATTTCCCATCATGGTTTTGTGACTAACTGGAAGCTGTGGCTTGCTGCTGCCACCCAGTATTACAAGAAAGTATTGTAACATTGTAACACATATAGCTTGCCCAGAAAAAGAGCAAAATTCAAAGGCTAGTTTCTACAGAATGCATATTATTTTTGTACCATCATAAATTTGAAAAATTGTTAAGTAGATCTATAATGAGTCAAAGACTACCTACATTAGGTTGCATATCAAGGAATAAAAAACAGAATAAAAATGTCCTATTGAAAGTGGTAGACTAGCTTGAGACATATTCTTAGAACACTAAGAAAGGGAACATACTTGAACCAGCTAGGGAAGAGAGTAGTGGAGAGTAGCAAGCTTCCACTTGAGAGTTAGAGCTAGGACATAGCAGGAATCAAGAAGCAGTCACACTGATTGCAGTTCACTTTATTATTCTATTGTGTAAGGTAACATGTGCATCTTGTGGTTTTGGTAGAAAATCACACATATACATGTACATGCAATATATGCTATATGTAATATATATCTCCTAGATATGTATATGTGTATATACATATGTATAGTTATTAATTATTTTTGAGATTGAACACCACTTATTTCGAAGATTTAGAGCTTGGATGTGAATTCAGTCAGAGATGGAAGAATGGATGGAAAATGCTGAAGAAGCAAATATTGGTTATCTTCATCTTAAAGACATCTGTACTTTAACATTAAGGTTCAAAGTATAGGTGGTGGTGTCAAGGAACTGGGATCCTAAGAAATTCAGGGGGCTGGGGTTGTAGCTCATTGATAGAGTGCTTGCCTTGCACGTGTGAGGCACTGGGTTCGATCCTTAGCACCATGTGAAAAATGAATAAATAAATAAAGATATTATGTTCATCTACAACTAAAAAATATGTAAAAAAAGAAATTAAAAAATCTTTTGGCTTCTGAAAAATATCTAGTTCTTTTATTATCAAGAAAGCTTAGCAAAAATTTTCAAAATACAGTTAAGTGATCCTCTCCCTCAAAAGACTTATTTCCACAGTGAGACAGAATTCTGTTAGGTTGGGGTTAACCCCATCAGATGTAATTATGTTCCAGGGTCTTGCAAGACAATCAAGGCAATTGAAGAACCACTTTCATGATTTAAGAAAGTTCATTGCCTATGGATTGGACAGGTATTTACTTAAAGAAAGATCTGTTATTTAAATGATTACAGTGGTATAATTTTTTTCATCCTTGGATTTTTATCAGAAAATGTAACAGGAATCATAGTAAACATATGCAATGGTTTGAATGCATTCTCCCAAATTTATGTGTTAGAAACTTAATCTCCAATGCAACAGCATTGAGAGGTCAGACTTTCATTATTAATGCCATTATTGTAGGAGTGAGTTAGTTATGGAGGGAGTAGTTCCTGATGACCACGTTCCTTCTCTTTTTTATCATGGAGCACCTTCAGCCGTGTTATGACATAGCAAGAAGGACCTCAGCAGATATGGGGCCTCTCAGCCTTGGACTTCCCCAATATCAAGAACTGAAATAAATAAATAATTCTCTGTTCTTTGTAAATTACCTAGACTCAGGTATTCTAATAGCACAAAATAGAATAAGACAGCATAGTTCCACAGTTTTTGTTACTGTATAGTTCTTTTGGGATTATATTTATAATAATGTAGAATAATTAATTAAATAAGATATTTTAGTCACTTATACATGAAGTTGGGACTAGGTTTAGTTATACAAGACTTTGTTATAATACTGTTTCCATAAGATAATCATATTCATATTACATCACCTAATTTACAGCTTCCCCCCACCCCCTAAGAATATAATTTACCACATGTACAAGGACCGCTGCTATTTGGATTCCCATGGATCTCTTTATCCAGCATTTTGTCAGAAGGGAAATTGCCTTATGCATAATCTGAAATAATTGAAATAATTGGAAGTATAATGAGAGCCAACATTTAGAAGCTCCCTTGTGCTTCTTTCTGCTCTGTAAAATAAAATGATCACTAAATGCATTCATGTTTTAAAATTTGAGCAGACTTGGTAAATGAATCTTGTTTTCTAAATGTGCAGAGGGGCCAATATAAGGTGGTTAGTGTCCCTAAAACAGGTGTTAAGAGATCTTTTTAAACTTCCCAATACATTTGCAAATTTACCATGATGAAGTGGCAATTTGCAATAGAAAGCTGATTACAGAAATCAGGATATAGTTTTGCAATGTATTTTTAAAAATTTATATTATTGCCTGTTCTGTTTTTTTGGATGTATGTGACGTCATTAATAATGTTCTCATATATCCTTGAGAGATTTGTTGGCTTGTTTTGTTTTTAGTGGTTGATAGGAATTGGCTTTAAAAAGAAAATCATTTATTTGTGAGGCTTCCAGCATCCATTTTAGCATTTGACCAAATTTTACACTCTTATTCACCTTTTTTAGAAATAGGCTTTATTTTAAAACAGTTTTAGGTTCATAGAAAAATTGAAAAAAAATCACAGAGATTTCCCATATGACCTTTATCCCCACACATCCATTATAACACCAGAATGGTACATTTGTTAAAATTAATGAATCTATGTTGGCACATTACTATCACACATTTAGGTTCACTGTATTTTTTTTAATTATTTGGGTTCACTGTATTTTTTAAATTATTTGTTATAATTAGTTATACATGACAATAGAATGGACTTATGCACTTTGATATATCATACATAAATGGAGTATAATTTCTCATTATTCTGATTGTACATGTTGTAGAATCACATTGGTCATGCAGTCATATATGTAAATAAGGTAATAATATCTGCTTTATTCCCCTATCCTTCCTACCCCATACCCCCTCCCCTCCCCTCTACCTAATCTAAAGTAGTCTATTCTTCCCTAGCACTCCCAACCCCCTTATTGTGAATTAGAATCCACATATCAGAGAAAACATTTGGCTTTTGGTATTTTGGGATTGGCTTATTTTGCTTAGCATAATATTCTCTAGTTCCATCTATTTACCAGCAAATGCCATAATTTCATTCTTCTTTAAAGCTGGATAATATTCCATATATATCTTTTGCATTTTCTTAATCTATTCATCTGTATAGGGGCACCTAGGTTGGTTCCATAGTTCAGCTATTGTGAGTTGAGCTGCTATAAACATTTATGTGGCTGTGTCACTTTAATATGCTGATTTTAAGTCCTTTGGGTATAAACCAAGGAGTGGAATAGTGGGTCAAATGGTAGCGTTCACTCTTTGCTCTATGTTCTATGAGTTTGAACAAGGTATAATGACATGGTATCATACAGAGAAGTTTTACTGCAATAGAAGTACTCTGTGTTTCATCTATTCATCCTTTCCTCACCCCCAAACCTTTGGCAGCCACTTATTTTTTTTACTGTCTTTCTAACTTTGCCTTTTCCAGAACATTATTAGTCTTTGTTCACAGATGCCATTATTGTCTATGTAGAAATCCTAAAGAATCATCATTAAACACAAAACCAACAAAAATCCTGGACTAATGCAATCTCAAAACCTCAGGAGATAATTCTGAGGATACAAAAAAAAAAAATGGTTCTCAGGTTTATATGGCGGAAGCAAAAGATCCAGAATAGCTAACAGTATTGAAGGAGAAGAGCAAAATCAGAGGGCTGACTCTACTCTCAAGGTTAACTATAAAGCTACAGAAATCAAGACATTGTGGTATTGGTGAAAGAATAGACAGATCAACAGAATTAAATAAAGAGTTCAGAAACAGACCTGTATAATATAGTCAGGTGATCTTTGGCAGAGATCAAAGGCAATTCAATGGAGAAAAGGTAATCTTTACAAACAATAGAGCTGGAACAACTAAGACATCTATATGAAAAAAAAATTTAGACTAAAACACCTTTCACAAATATTAATTCAGAGTGGATCACAGGCAAAACTGTTAAACCCCTAGAAGATAACATAGGAGAAAATCTAAATGCCCTGGGGTTTGACTTTTAGATACAACAGAGAAGGCATGATCTGTGAAAAAAAGAATTAATAAGCTTGACTTCATTAAAATTAAAAAATTCTGCTCTTTATAAGACACCATAGAGAATGAAAAGGAAAGCCACAGACTGGGAGAAAATCTTTGTAAAACCCAAATCTGAAAAAGGAATATTATCTAAAATATACAAAAGAACTCTTAAAAACCCAACAGTTTGAATACAAATAACCTGATTAAAAATGGGTCAACGACCTTAAAAAAAATCTTAGCAATACTGTACAGTTTCCAAATAAGCACATAAAGGTACTCCACATTATATGTCATTAGGAAAATGCTAATTAAAACAACAATGAGGTACTATTATACACCTATGAGAATGGCCATAATCCATAACATTGAATACCAAATACTTGTGAAGATATGGAACAACAGGAATGCTCATTCATTGCTGGTTGGAATGTAAAATTGTATAGCCACTTTACAAGACAGGTTGGCAAAACAAGTTTCTTGCAAAACTTAAAATATTCTTACCATTACAAAGTAATTGAAAACTTATGTTTATGTGAAAACCTGGACAGGGATGGATAGCAGCTTTATTCATAATTGTCAAAAATCGGAGGCAAACAAGATGCTCTGTCAGTAAGTGAATGAGTAGACTATGGTATATCTAGACAATGGAATATCAGTGCTAAAAAGAAATGATCTTTTACATGAGGCAAAAATACAGAAAAAACTTAAATACGTATTATTAAGTGAAAAAGCCAATCTGAAAAGACAATGTATTATGTGATTCCATCTATATGACATTATTATTTGTTTTTCTTACCTGGATTCCACTTCATTTTATATTCAAGTTTGGAAGTCACATTGAGGCAAGTTGACAAGTCTAAAAAGGGACTTGAGTAAGACAATTTTGGTTTCCTTCTTTAGGAAATATTTTTGGAAGAGTTAGGGTTAGACCATTGCTTTTTATTTTCTATTGGGGAATGAGGTAGATTTATGTCAGTTTTAAAATTTTTAGACTCTGAAACCAGAAATACATGGATTTGAATACCAGTTGTATCTTATACTTAACCAGTGGTTTGACCTTGAGAAGATTTTTCCCCACCTATAAATTAGAATTTAGGAACAAAGTAAAGGGACAACCAATTAACTGTTTTTTTTTTTTTTCTAATTTTGTGGGCATCTATTGTTATTCCTCATACTTAAATATGAGGAATCTATTGTCATTCCTCATATTGGTCAGGGTTCTTCAAAACAAAAATGTCTATTCTGGCTAGTTTGAGCAGAAGCAGAAGCTATTGGGTAGTTAAACATGCAGCTAGGAACAGAGACCAATATGCCATATTGGTTGTTTTGGGGAAAATAATCACTATATCATTTACATGGACTCTCCTGCTGTCTTCAGGAAGAACTTCCCCCTTCATGATCATCACAGGATAAGGCGGATTCTTCTTATTTCCTTCTCAAGTTACTTACCTCTGGAGCTAAGTCCAGAGCAGGTCTCCGATTGGTGGAACCTGGTAACATGACACTTTGTAGACCCCTGGGATAAAAGTTTTCTATTTACTGCATTAGGGAAGTAATATCAGTACAGAAAGAAAGTCCTCAGACATTCCAAGAATGTTGAAAAGGTGCTGGGCAGGCAGAAAATATGACAGTACTCCAGGGACATTTTTGTTGCTGTAAATTGACTCATAAAGACAAAATATGTCCAAATTAAAGGAAGGTGACTTTGGTTTATTATTCTGTATTCAAGTCATATATTTTATTTTTGAAGTAGACTTTGTTTATAGACATATCCATATCTCTTGCCTTTATCCTTCAAGTTTTTATCTAGGTGTTTGCATAAATGTACACACACACACACACACACACACACACAGAGAGAACACCTTACCATAAACATAGAACTTAAGCGAATTAAACCTAAGGGAAAACTCATTTTCCTTATCCTCAAAGCTGTGCTGGCTTTTATCATGTGTCATCACTTTCTGACCTGTTTCTCTACATGGAAATATTGAAATTACTTTTTTCCTCCATGACATGGGAACCTACCAAATTTTCCTTTCTGATATTTTTCCTTTAGACATTAATATGATATTCTGATATTTTTTTCCTTTAACCATCATTCTCTTATCTTTCCTGCTAACAGGAAAGTGATGTCACTAGATTGGATTTCTGTGTAAGAAATTAGCTTGCTAGCTCTATCAACTGGGAGAAACAGAGCTCTTTTGTTTTTTTTTTTTTTAAATAATAAGTATTTTTCTCTAATTGTAAAAATAATGTATAATGTTTATTAGAAACTAAAAACTAAACAGTCTAGAAAAAGACATCAGTTTACCTTCGTTCTGTTTTCAGAGTTAGCATTTCATTGTGTTTCTGTCCAGTGTTTTTCTCTGTGGGTGTGTGCTTGGGTATGAGGGGTGGTAAGAAAGAAATAGGACAATATTTTTTGCCAAACTGAAATCCTGTTAAGTAAATGTAATTTAAATTTTTACATCTGCTTCCTTCATTTATGTCTTAAGCAGTTTCTCAAGTCATTTAATAAAAATAATAGCTAATATTCATTGAGCATTTACTGTTATAGTCATCCTTCTGAGCACTTTATATATGAACTCATTTAATCTTTTCTAGAGTCCCTAATTAGATACTGTTATTATCCACCTTTGTTACATGAGGAAATGAGTCATAGAAGTATTTAAAAAGTTGTCCATGTTCACAAAGCTAGCAAATGGTAGAGCTGGGATGCAGACTCAGGTCTTCTATTCTGGACTCTGTGCTTTTAACCATTATTTTATTGCTTCCTATCATTTTGAAACATGATTTGCAATATTTATATGCTTTTCAATTATATATAATATTGAGTTTTTTTTCTTCCCTTACTATTTTATTTTGTGAACAATTTCTGTGACCATTAATATAATCTGAAAGCATAATATTTAATGGCTGCAAGTTTTCATTTACGTAATCATTGTGTGAACCTGAGGCTGGTTCCAGTTTCTAAGATTGTAAATAATGCTGCAGCACACGGGCCTGGCATTAAACATCTTTGGGGGCAGGAACTCACACCATAGTATAGCAAAGGGTTTATTTTGGGACAATGGTAATGCTCCACAGGTTAAAAAGGCAGGAGATAATTTTGAAAGATTGAGTTTTGGAAAACCAAGAGAAATTTGACCATTTTGAACCACTCTGAAGGAAGGCAAAAAACAAACCTTTTATGACCTGCATCCTTAGTAGCCCACTTTCCTGTTAGTCAAGGCAAAAAGGCCAGTGAAATAAATGACCAGGAAAAGCAGGATGAAGTCAAAGATGATATCAGAGTAACTGTTGCAGTGGGATGCAGGCAGCTTCATGACATGGAGATCTCTTCAATGAACATCCATGGAGAGATGTTCAGACTGCAGTGGGGAGAGTACTTCTTGTTCTCTGTAAATGTGATATGCTGAGACAAAAAAAAGAAAACTATTACTTAGTTTCATCAAAGTGGTGATCAACAGGCCTAGTGGAAAACCTTTGGGCAAACATGGCCTCTTACTTGATAGAGACTCCAACCTGTGAGATGATGCTGACTTTAGTTGTACAAATTATTGAGAAGACTCTCTGAAGTGCTATTAGTAAAACTCATATCCAGATCATTGTTGTGTCTTGGATTAGGGCATGGGAAATTGGATTTTCTCTAAGTGTGGCCAAAGACTTTGATGAATCTCTAGTCTTCTGAAATTCTTAAATGGGGGGCTGGGGTTGTAGTTCAGTATTAGAACACTTGCCTAGCACATGTGGGCACTGGGTTTGATCCTCAGCACCACATAAAAATAAATGTATAAGATAATTGTATTTTTTAAAAAGTATTTTTTAAAAAAACAGAAATTCACTAAAGTAAAGGGCCACTTGTATTTTTGAAAAGGAAATCTCTTTTGAGCCTTGTGGTATCTCATGAGGCCTTCTGCTAAATGGACCCCCCACCAGCAGCTGACACAATGGAGTTATCTGAGGTTCTGCCATTGTGACCTGCCACAAAGCCCAACTCATCACTTACTATGATAGTATATTTGACCCCTCTTTGTGAAGATATTCCTGGGTATAGTCTGCAAGCCAAAAGATATTATTGGAACCAAGAACATGAGACAAGTTGTTAATACCAATGCTGAGGGAAAGAGCGTGTCAGTTGATATTCTCTATTATCCATACATACATCTTTAATGTAAAGCTCATCATAAATGCTACCCCCTTGCCAGTGCCATTGCCATGGCTAGGAGACAGTCATTAGAGTTTTTTACCAATTCATGTAGATGATGTACCAAACTATTTGAAGCCAGCATTACAACAGGGGACTATGTCTTGAAAAATCTCTCTTTGAACATTATACAAAATAGGTTGCGTGTTGTCTGCTTACTGCTTTTAAAAATATTTGAACAGACAGATCTGCAGGGAAATATACAACTGCAACACAGCTGAGTAAATCTGTGACACGTTTAAAGGGGCTGATTTAGGAATAGCAGGCACCAGTGACCAATAAAGATGAGGTTCCACATGTTAGAAAAAGTATGACCAGAAGGCCACCAAGGACTTTAATAGAGTTTTTAGTTAGCTTCAATCAAGATAAGAATAAAGTTTAACTTGTATGTATAAAATTCCTACATTCTCCCACCCCTCTGCCCTATCTAGAGTTCGTCTATTCCTCCCATGCTCCCTCTCCCTATCCTACTATGAATCAGCCTCCTATGTCAAAGAAAACATTGGCATTTATTTTTTTGAGATTGACTAACTTCACTTAGCATTATCTTCTCTAATTCCATCCATTTACCTGCAAATGCCACGATTTTATTTTCTTTAGTAGGAGGGGAAGGGAGGGGGCATGGAGTAGTTAATGATGATTGAATGTGTTGATTATTATTATCCAAAGTACATGCATGAAGACACAAATTGGTGTGAATATACTATGTATACAACCAGAGATATGAAAAATTGTGCTCTATATATGTAATAAGAATTGTAACATATTCCGCTGTTATATATAAATTTAAAAAAAAAATGCAAAGTGTTATCCTGAAGTGGATTCTGGAATAGTAAAAGGGCACAGTGGAAAAAGTAGTGAAATCTGAATAAAGTCTAGAGTCTACTAAAAAAAAAATAAAATAAAATAAATAAAAATTAAAATAAAATTCCTGCATTCTGCCTTAAACAACTGAACTTCAAAATATTTTTAATAAATGGATGAAAATCTTTTAAATAAAACAAATAATGGTATTTTAAAATGTAGAGAAAATGAAATATGTATACCATTATTTTTTATTTTAAAAATTCAATGATTGTAAAGATAGAGCTAGAAGAGGTTTCAAGATAGCAGAATAGATCAGGTTACTTTCCTGGCTGCTCCGTGGTGTGAAACCAAGAAAGCAGACAGGCATCTTCTCAGCAATGTGAATGAAAGGGAAAAACGTGAGAAGGCTTCACTGGAATTTAATACTGGGCACTCAATGCAGATCAGGAACTCAAGAGGTTGGATATAATAAAATATGGAAGAAATCTGCAGCACCTTAGCCATTGCCATGGGCTGAGTACCAGCCAGAGAAATCCCTCTATGAGCACTGTGGAGGGATAAGGGAATTAAAGGAACCTGTATTTTTAGGAGGACTGAGGTGTGTCTGGGTACAGAGAGTTTAGAGATCAAAGGCACTGCCTGACTAAACTGAAAGGCTTGCTCCACAATAGCCCTGTATGGGAAGGAAATCACATCTGTCCGGGTGGTATATGGAGGACAGAGGAAGGAACCATTTTGCAACCACAGCAATACTGACTGGCAGTTGAGGGGAGCTGAGTACTGGCTAACCTGAGTCTGACCCAAAATTACATGCCTGAAAAACCCCCACTGCATGACCTAGAGTGTGCCTAAGTGACCAAGAGAAAATCAAACATGGAAATTTACACAGGGGACAACTGATAGTGGAACCCACCCAGCTCTCTCCTTTCTCAACTCCAATCTGGCTGCTTGCAGGATGGCTGGGACAGACACACCTGGCCAGGAATTTAAATGTGGAGGGATTGGGAGGGGGTTGGGAGAGACTGAGATTGAAGACTGAACCTTTGACCAGGAACCTTGGGATCCCAAGGTGATGTAGTGGGCTAAGAATTGGTTCCTCCACCACAGGAACAGAACCCAGGGGAGATCCTGGATGGATCTGTAATTGCTGGGCCCTAGATGTACACTGATTTTAAATCTCTAGACCAGTTGGCACCCAGAGAAGAGCCTGGAGTCTACCTAAGCCACCTGCTCCAGGTGTTCTGCCTATGGGATTACCTTTCTTACTCTAGGAGTCCCAACCTGGGGGTGGAACAAGCATCATACTCCAGATATTATCCCCACCTAACTGCCAAGAAGGGAAGCTGAGAATCTTTTGAACTCCAAGGGAAACAATTCTTTAAATTTTCAATGAGATATCTCTCTCACTCTCTCTTTTCCTTTTTCTTTTCTCTGCTTATTTGTACCTTGATGGTTCATGGACATTTATATGTACTCATATTTTTTTTTCTTTTCTTATTTCTAGCATGTTTGAAACCAGTTATTTTTCATGGATCAGTTTTTTGAGGACTAGGAAATTTGATTAATATATTTCAGTTTTGTTTTGTATTTTTTAACTTAAAAAAATTTTACCTTATGTATATTTTTTCTCTCACTTATCTGTTTCTCTTGAATCTTTTCTCTCTGTCCTGCTAATAGCCAATCTTTATTGTTCTCTCTTTCACTCTAACATTAATTTTTTACATCTATCTTCTCTACTCCTCCCTTATAATCATCACATCCTATATCACTTCTATTCTGTCCCTGTCCACCATTCAAAATTATAAACCAGTTTTCAAACTTACTGTTTTTATTGTAGTCAATAACTGATCATATAATTTCTGTTTATTGTGATAACATTGTAGGTGCCATAGGAGGAACTAATTCATTTAATACTGTATATTTTTTGTGTTGGTTGTTATTATTTGTCTCCCACTAAACACTGAGGTGCTGGAAACCTTCAGGGACACTATAACTTTATAGGGTAGAAACTCTACTGCCTCAGACCCATGCTGTTAAAGGAGTAGACACTTTTGTTTATCATGATTTTTTTTTATCGTCACAATAGCCACAAAAAAATTAAAATATTTTAGTAGTAATCTAACAAAAGAGGCAGAAGACCTCTACAATGAAAACTAAAGAACTCTAAAGAAAGAAATTGAAGAAGACATTAGAAGAGGGAAAGATGTTCCATGTTCTTGGATAGGCAGAATTAATATTGTCAAAATGGCCATACTAACAAAAGTGATATATAGATTTAATGAAATTGCTATTAAAATTCAAATGACGTTCTCCATAGGAATGGAAAAAGCAATCAGGATATTCATTTGGAAGAATAAGAGACCTAGAAGAGCCAAAACAATCCTTAGTGAGGAAAGTGAAGCAGGAGGTATCACAATATCTAAAATTATATCACAAGACATAAAATTATACTACAGAGCTCTAGTAACAAAAATGGCATGGTATTGGTACCAAAACAGCCATGAAAACCAATTATGGAACAGAATAGAACACAAAGAGACAAACCCACATATATATAGTTCTCTCAAAGTAGACAAAACTACTTGTTTACTTTTTTAAATTACTTGTAAACTCAAAT
Source organism: Marmota marmota marmota (assembly GCF_001458135.2). NCBI lineage: Eukaryota > Metazoa > Chordata > Mammalia > Rodentia > Sciuridae > Marmota > Marmota marmota. The sequence continues at coordinate 5,710,371 of NW_025999842.1, read as the reverse complement.
TTACTTTTTTTTTTTTACATTTGAATTTGGGCTTTTCCAACACAGTTTTTTTTTCTGTTTTGAATCTGTTAATATGGTGATTTAGCTGAAATAATTTCCAAAAGCTAAGTTGACTTCCATTCTATGTGAAACAAATTAATCATGATATATGGTTGGCTCAAATTTTGTTTAGTACCTGTGTTTCTATTCCGAGACAACTTAAGTTACAGACTTTCCTATTTCAAACTGTCACTATGGATTTTTAGTATGAAAGTGTTGATAGCTCAATAAAATAACTTGGAAAAAGTTCTTTTTTTTTGTTTTCTGTTCTCAGAAAACTTTTATGTAAGATTGAAATTTTGTCTATTTTTGCTTTACTTGTTTGGTAAAATTTGTTTGCTGATTCACCATCTGTGAAGGTATTTTTTAAAAAAATTTTAACTGGTACTCTAAAACATAGAAAATTGTACATATTAATGGGGTATCATAAAATGTTTGATACATGTATATTATGTAATGTTTAAAGCAGGTCATGCTTATTTATCTTCTGAAACGTTTATCATTTTTTAATGAAAACTTTTAAAATCATGTCAAGCTTTTTGAAATGTACAGTATATAATTGTTATCTATATTCAACATATTGTGCAATTGTAGCCCAGAGCTTCTTGCCCCTATCTAATTGTACCTTAGTACCTGTTGACCAACCTTTCCCCATCTATAGTCCCTTACTCTCCCTGACCTCTGGTAAGCACCATCCCTTTCTCAACTTCTATGAGACTGACTTTTTAAAGTTTCACATATGAATGAGATCATGCAGTACTTTTCTTCATGTACCTAGCTTATTTCACTTAATATAATCATCTCCAATTCATCCATGTTGTCACAAGTGAGAGCATTTCATTTGGTTTTATGGCTGAATAGTATTCCATTGTGTATATGTATCACATTTTCTTTAGCCATTCATCAGTTGAGGGCTGCTTAGGTTATTTCCACTTCTTGGCTATTGTGAATAGTGCTTCAATAAACATGGGAGGGTGGATATCTTTTTTGAATACTGATCTTATTTCCTTTGGATCCATATCCAGTAGTAGGATTGCTGGATCATATGGTATCTCTATTTTTAATTTTCTGAAGAACTTACATACTGTTTCCATAATGGCTACACTAATGTACATTCCCACCAACAGTGGGAAAGTGCTTCCTTTTCTCCTCATCCACACTTGTTATCTTTAGTGTTTCTGATATTAGCCTTTATTATCGGGGTGAGGTGATAGCTCACTGTGGTTTTGATTTGTATTTCCCTGATAATTGTTGGTGTTAAGTATTTTTTAAATTACTTGTTGCCATTTGTGTGTCCTCTTTTGAGAAGTGTTTATTTAAGATCTGTTGCCCATATTTTTTTTTCTGTTTTGTTCAATTTCTTTCCCAGGTGTTTTAATCAATGTCAATAATAAAAGAAAATATGACATAAAGAAATTGGAAAAGGCTAACACAGTTATAATTTGTATTGCCCATTTTTTTAAAAGAGGCTTTTTTTTCCACTGAGTTTTTAGAGTTCCTTAATTATTCTGGATGCCAATTCCTTGTCAGTTGTGTGCATTACAAGTATTTTCTCCTACTCTGTAGGTCATCTCTCACTCTTTTTGAGTGTTTTCTTTGCTATTCAGAAGCTGTACAAATTTTTAAACATTTTTATTAATGAATTATAATTAGATATAATATTGGAATTCATTGTGCCATATTCATACATGTATGTAACATAATTTGATCAGTCTCCTTCCCCAGTACAAAGCTTTTTACTTGTATGTTATCCCCTTTGTCTGTTTTTGCTTTCCTGTGCTTTTGGGGGTCTGTCCAAAATATCCTTGTCCATTCCAGTGTTGTGAATAATTTTCCCTGTTTTCTTCTAATAGTTTCATAGTTCCAGATCTTACATTTAAGTATTTAATCAATATTGACTTGATTTTTATCAATGGTAAGAGGGAGGGATCTAGTTTCATTCTTCTACATATGGATATCCAATTCTCTCAACACCTTTTATTGAAGACTGTCCTTTTTCCAATGCATATTCTTAGCACTTTTGTCAAAAATCAGTTGGTGATAGAAGTGTGTTTACTTCTAGGCTCTCTATTTTGTTCCATTGGTCTATGTGTCTTTTTATTCCAATGCCATGTTGTTTTGATTACTACAGTTTTGTAGTATGTTTTGAATTGAGGTAGTACAATACTTCCTGCCTCCCATACTCTCCCACCCCAATTAACTTTAGCTCTTCGTGTTTTTGTTTTGGGGGAATCTACATAAAATTTAGAATTGTTTTTCCTAGTTCTGTGAAAATTGGTATTTAGGTAGAGATTACACTGAGTCTGTAAATCACTTTGGGAACTAGGGACAGTTTAGTAATATTGATTCTTCCAAACCATTAACATGAGATACATTGCCCCTTTTTTGGGTTCTATTCAGCTTGTTTCATTAGTGTTTTATATTTTTCATTGTAGAAGTCTTTCACTTCTTGGATCAAATTTATTCCTAGATATTTTATTTACTTATTTTTTTGTAGGTATTGTAAACAGGATTGCTTTCTTGATTTCTATTTCAGATACATTTGCTACTGGAATATAACAGTGCTTTTATGTTGATTTTATATCCTACAACTTTGTTGAATTAATGTATTAATTCAAATAGGTTATTGGTGTAGTTTGGGGGTTTTCTACATATCAGATCATGCACTTTCAAAGAGTGACAATTTGATTTCCTTTTCAATTTGATGCCCTATGTTTCTTTCTCCTTCCTGATTTCTTTGGCTAGGACTTACTTATAATACTGAACTGAATTGAAGTGGTGAAAGTGGGCATCCTTGTCTTCTTCCAGATCTTAGAAAGCTTTCAACTTTTCTCCCTTCAATATAATGTTAATTGTTGGCTTATTATAAATGGCTTTTATTACATTCAGGTATGCTCCTTATATGTCTATTTAAATGTTCAATGTTTTCATCTTGAAAGAATATTAAATTTTATCAAATGCTTTCTCTGCATCAATTGAAATGACCATGTGGTTTTTGACCTTTATTTGGCTGATATGGTGGATCACATTTGTTGATGTGTGTATATTGAGCCATCCTTCCATCCCTGGGATAAGTACTATTTGATCATGGTGAATAATCATTCAATGTGCTATTAGATTTGTTTTGAGGATTTTGTGAGGATTTTATTGTGCCCTTATATGGTTTTGATATCAGGAGGCTGGCCTCTCAGAATACATTTGGAATGATCCATTCCTCTTCTGTTTTTTGGAATAACTTAAGGATAACTGGTTTGGTAGAATTCAACAGTAAAGCCGTCTGGACTTAAATTAGATGGGAAACTTTTTATTGCTGATTCAATCTCATTCTTGTTATTAGTGGGTTCAAGTTTTCTGTTTCTTCATGACTCAGTCTTGGTAAGTTTATGTGTCTAGGAGTTTGTCCATTTCTCCTACATTATCAAATTTATTGGCATATAGTTGTTTATAATAATCATTACCAATCTTTTGTATTTCTGTGGTGTCAGTTGTAATGTTTCCTTTTTCAATATCTTTTTTGTTTGTTTTTTGAGTCTTCTCTCTCCTTTTCGTAGTGTAGCAACTTGTCTATTTTGTTTATCTTCTTGAAAAACCAGTTGTTTCATTGTTCTTTAGTTTGTTCTTGCTTTCCTATTTCCTTGAGATGCAGTGATAAGTTGCTTATCTGAGATTTTTCCACCTTTTTTTTTTTCCTGGTACTGAGGATCAAACCAGGATCTCAACATGCTCTACAAGCACTCTCAACCAGCCACAGATGATGCTAGGTGGATGAAAGGCTGATAGACTGGGGTCATATTTCTTCCTCTAGTACTGAAGATGTTCCAGAGGCTCTGTCCACCAGCAGGCTTGGGCTAGGCGCTGTTAGGTTCTTCCCAGTATTAGGTTTTATCAGTCTAGTACTAAGTTCCAGTCATCATGCACCACCCTGTGCTACCCAAGGTTGAGGCAGTGTTAGTAAAATCTAACTGTTGGCCACCTGGACTGATGCTAAGTTGGGTTGTGCCTGATTCTTATAATTAAGAGGGCCTCCATAGTCTCAGGGTTATACAGAGTCTCATGCCAGTGCTAGTGGTGATGCAAGCTGAAACATGAGTCTGTCCCACTGGGGTACAGGTCTCTGTCTGGTACCAGAGCAGTTCTAGAGCCCCATGAGTACTGGCCTGACAATAGCTGTGCTGCTCAAGGTTGGGGGAATGGGTGGTGGAGACAGTCCTGTGGACACCACGGTTAGCACTAAGCTGGTTTGCATCTGAGTCTCACAGCCACAAGAGCCTTCACAGTCTCAGCCTCCTGATTTTCAGGATCTGAGTCTTGGCCACTGACCCCCAGCATTCCTCAGGTTAAAGCACAAGCTCTAGTCTAGACCTTCAAGGGTGGGCAGAGCCTCAAGAAAACTTTGTTCAGCTCTGGCCAACCAAGAGACTTCAAGAGTCTTTCTTACCTCAGAGGGTTTGGTTATTCTCCTGCCAGTTTCCACTATGTGTTTAAAAGATTTTTTTAAAAAAATATGTATTTACCTATTTCCTTAGTTCTTCACAGTCTCAGGAGGAGAATGGGTCATCCCCAGGCCTACTCAGGATGGAACTAAAGTGCAGCAGAAACTCAGGTCTGTCCTACAGGTGCTTAGATCTCCACTGATACTGGAGCTGGTCTTGAGGCTCTGTCTCTGAGCTCTGTCATGTATATAGGACTTTCAGTTTCTATCGGTTATTTGATCTCACTGCAGTGGGCCTGGCACCGAACTCTGAGGCAAAGCCCTGTGCTAGCTTTCATGCCCCAGTCCCCAGTGGGTGAAGTACTGATCCCCATTCTGCTGCCCAATGTTAGAGGAGGATGTTTGGAGGTCTTTAGCCATGTGAACTAATGCATTTCTTGCTGGTCCACCGGTGTTAGCCTGGTGAAGGATTGTGGAGTTTTTGTCTACCTCTGGGTTTCACCATGGTAGGTCTGGTACTGTATTTCAAGTCTACAGCCTAAAATTAATCTTCTCTCCCTCCCTAAAGTGAAAGGCCCTTCTCTCCATACTGAGCTGCTTGAAGTCAGGGAAGGTGCATGACATAGGCAACTGTTTCCTTCCTGCCTTTTTCAGCATAGCTTTTCATTTTGTTACACTAAAAGCAGGCACTGTGGTCTCTCACCTATTTCCTTAGTTCTTGTACTGATTTTTTGGTGCACGAAGAACTGGAGATTGAAGCTGGGGCCTCAGGCATGCTAGACAAATGCTCTACCACTGAGCTACATCTCCAGTTCATTCTACTTCTTTTTGAATCAGTTTTTATAGCTTATATTTATCTGGGGATTTGTCCATTTCACCTAGACTTCCAGAATTTTGATGAGTTGTTTAGAATATGTCTTTTATGCCTGCTGCAACTATTATTTGGTCTTACATACTCATTTTTATTTGTATATGTCCAGTCTCCTATTTGCCTTATCCATTAAATTTCTGATATTGATTTTTATATATTTTTTCTTACAAGAAATACTGTTGGATTGTTTTTTCAAACTTGCATGTAAGTTTTGAAAGTTCCCTGAGCATACTATTAATAATTTATGTATTTCTTTAAATATACTTAGTATATTATCATAATGAAAATATCCAGATTTGCAAGTCTGGTTCTATGAGTTTTTTCTGTTGACTCACTCATATTGAGTGATTTTATGATGGTCAGCGCATGTTTGTGGGAACTTCACGGGAGTTCTTTGAGGCCTATATGGAAAGTATGCTCCTGCAGAGAGAATTACATGTGAGTCTCTATAAATAGTGTGAATTATGACCCCAAATATGTCTAAGAGTGGGCCTGTGATGAGGGCTTCTGAGTGGCACCTCTCTCTTCATACCAAACTGAGATAAGACTAAGACATGCAACTACCATCCACCTCTGGAAGGCTTTTTTTTTTTTTTTTTTTTCCCTTGTGCATGTTTATACAGATTGAGNGGGGGGGGGGGGACTTTGGCCAAGGACTTTAGAGATGAATTGCTAGGCATTGATCCCCTTGTTCCCTAATGTAATCCAAACCAATTCTCTCCCATAATTTCAGCAGCTGGGTATTGTTTGGTTCTAGTGTTAATATATAGTTCTCCCTGTGAACATGGTTTGTTGTTTTGTTTTTGTTTTTTTTTTTGGAAAAAAATAGTATATGTTTTTTTCTAGTTGAACCTTAATGTTATAAATTGTACTTGAAATGGACTTTCTTAGTATACAAATTTCATATGAGAATTCTGGTACTGCTTCTTCCAATTGTTTCCAGTGAACCTTCTTTTTCTTGTGCAATGCTGTTTTCTGATTTACAAATTTGGGATAGATATTGAAACATTCTGCTGCATGTTCATGTTTTTCTCAAATGAGTTTTCATCCTCCTAAAGTAAGAAGGCCTATTAGCCAAAATAATAATAATAATAATAATAATAATAATAAGAAGAAGAAGAAGAAGAAGAAGAAGATAATTCGAAATACAAGTACTGGGAAGATATCCCTTACCCAAATTCAAAAGTAGGTAATTCTGGCAATTTTATTCCCTCTGTGCTGGGCTAGTAATTAAGACCTGCACTACTGCCTGCAGGTTTCCACTGGCATGCTCACAATCATCTGCCCTCCCTGGTCCTGCTACTTCTAAGGCCCGGCACATAAAGTGTGAGTTGCCACCACTTCAGACTTAACCTCCCCTCCCCTGACTTTTCCTCTAGGGGTGGCCTCCTGCCTTGCCTCTGAATGCTCTGGTCCAAAGGAGAGGTGAAGGAAACCAGGATTCAAGGTCCCTAGTGTCTTTTTTGACCTTTCTATGCATAGGGAATGGGGAGAGAATGAAAACTCTCTTATGGAACTTTTGTGAATGAATCTATAGCAAAAAAGAGGGCAATATACTCATTTAAATATCTCTAAAATCAACAAACTTGATATTCTCACAGTCCTTTAATTGTTAAGCTGCCACGAACCTGTTCTGAAAAGTGCTATAATGATCTTTTTAAATTTTTTTTTCAAGTTTTTCATCTAGTAAACTTGATGAAATGATGAACTCAGGTGTGTTTTTCATGGTGCCTACCATCATTTTCTCACTTGCAGAATGACTGAAAACCTCATACCTGTATGAGTGACACATACAAACATTGTTATTCACAGAATGATGAAAGATTCATGTTACAGTGAAGTTCAGGAAATAAAGCGTTTTTGTTTGGGGTTATTTTTTCCTTTCTTTTTGCCCAGTTTTCCTGGTAAATGGGTAAATGAACATCATTTCTTCAGAAATGAAAAGACCACATGAAAAGAAACATAACACTACTATGAAAACTGAAAAGTTAACTCATTTTCTTCCTGCATTCATTTGGGGTCTGTTTGCATTAATTTTGCCCACTATCCTTTCTTTTTTCTTCCTCTCTTTCTTCCCAGTTGAGCTTCAGTAATTTCAGGAGAGAGTGGAAATTCATTTCCTTCTTTATTTTCATACTCCGAAGAAGAATTGGGGGAAAGTTCTCACTTTGAGCTGTTATTTCATCCACATTCTTTAGAAAAGGAGGATAAGGCAGAATTTTTGAGTCTTTCCCTTGTTCTCTACCTGTCCCCATGTATCCCTCTCTATACAATCATCAGCATTAGTTTACAGATTCAATAGGTGGAAACAACTTTTAATAACTTTAGTGTCTGACTTCTTATGGAATGCCACAAGTGAAGAAAACTAAGTACATGATATAATGAAAGGTTCCTTCAGTAACATAACACAGTTGTCCCTCAGTGTCCATGGAGAATTGGTTCCAGGATCCCCTGTACCAAACTCTATGCGCGCTCAACTCCCTTGTATAAAATTACATACAAATTTGCATATAACTCATACAAATCCTTCCATATATTTGAAATCATCTCTAGATTACATATAATACCTAGTATAGTAGAAATGTTTTATAAATAGTTGTTGAACTGTATTGTTTAGGGAATAATGACAGGGGGAAAAGTTGATATATGTTCAATACAGACACAGATTTTTCCATGAATATTTTCAATCCACAGTTGCTTGAATTCACAGATGTGCAGCCCATAGTTATAGAAGGCTGACTGTAATCTAAGACTAAATAAAGTTGGCATCAGGGGTCCAGCTGAGTATGCACAGGTGTTACATACAACTCTTTCTGGTTGATTAACATCCAGAAGTGAATATGCCTTCAACTGCCTTTGTTTAAGTGGCAGGTGGTACCTGGGAAGTGCACTATCCTTACACTGGGGGTAGGTCCCATTTGTGTTTGTTTTTCCTATGTAAGTAATACTTACATGTAGGTTTTATTTGTATTTGTCTAAAATGAGTTCTTGTAACTGTACCATTACATTTTTATCAGATTTGTATCTTCTACCCACCAACACAGAATTTAACTATTTCAATATTTACATATTTCAAGTTCAACTCAATATTCCATTCATCAGAACAATAATAATAATAATTCAGCTGAATAATTTATCAATTATGAATATATTCTGAATGGACCAATGTTCATTGGGAACTTCTTGAAACTAAATTAAAAGTGTACTGTGTGACCTCCTATGTTGCTATCTTGTGACTACTACAGTAATAGCAGTTAAGATATATTAATGTGAAAAGCAAAAAATTATTATGTATCTATGTGTCAATAGATTTCTTTGGAAATTTCTGAATACCGTAATGAGCTTTGCTGTGTTTCATAATTTAAAAAGACATTATATTAGATTATTAACATAGATCTACAGAATCTCAGAAATGACAGAATTTAGGAGGCAGAATCATAGTATGGATTTTAGAATCAGACAAGTGTAGTGTGAAATCTCAACCCCTTCACCCACTGGCCATCAGACCTCAAGGAAAACATGTCTCCTTTGAATAATAATAATAATAATAATACTTATGGGTATTGAAATAATAAAGTCAATAAATATATGGGAAGTCCCTTGGAATATGATAAATGCTAAAGTATTTGAGACTTTAATTCCAATGACTATTCCTTCTACTTCTAATTATAACCACCTACTTCTGTTGCTATTAGAAACCAGGTCCCTATCTCCCAGCCCAGTGCTCTCTTGAGCTCTGGTTGAAAAGCCATGTTATACTAGATATTGTAAACCACACCAAAAAAGACAATAAGATCAACAGCTGTGCTCTCACCAATCCCTGTTCCACCTGCCATCCCATAACGTGACTGAGGGACACTCAAGTATCTATCCACAGTTTTCAGTGAGATCATAATTCTTCAAAAAGAAGATCATCATCTTATACTTTTATAAGATTATCTTGGTATTTTATTTAGTTCTAATGATTGGAATATTGAGTTGCATTTTATATATATACATACACACACACACACACACATATATGTATATATATGAGAATGGATTAATCCTGTGTGATGGGTAGAAGGAGAAAATACAAATATAATAAATATTGAATGATATAGTTAAAGAATATCATTATAGACAAATAACTTGTTAATGACACCCAAAACATTTCTGAGTATAGGCCCAGCTATTCAATGAGACAATATCTTTAAAATTTATAATTGCAAAGACACATATTGGTGAGTTGAAATCACTGGACTGGTAGACAGTGAGAGGGGAAGAGCTGAACCTGCTGACCTCTCACTACCCTCCCACCCCAGGGCTCTGCCATCCTTCAGGAACACTTTCAGTGAGGGAGCGAGAGCAGAAGGGAAACATCAAACCTCAGATACAAAATGGTTGCAGGCTGGTCATTTTTCAGTATGGTTACTTATTTGTAAAGTCCTGTGTTTATTCTCAAATTGCATCTAAACTCACAGAAGCCCAGACTGGGATCCTGATGCTATAACTGAATCTGTAAGAGTGATTGCTTGCCAGATACTTCTGCTAGCTGCTGCTAATGTTATAACTATTTTCTGTGATCTCTTGTAATCTACTTTTGCCATATTATAGCTTAAGGTTAATGCAACACAAACAACATTATTTAGGCTTGTGTCTTAGGGGCATGAAGCTCTAATTTTGGGTGAAAATGACCCAATATATTGCTTTCTAAGCTTTATTGCTTTTTGCTACTTTTCATTTTTCCCCACCCCAAGTTATTGAACATTCTATAAAACTTAAAACTTCTTGCTCCTAAAATTATGCCCTCAACTCTTTGTTGTCTGAAAAAGAAATAGAAAGGAAAGCATTTCACAGGTTATAAAAAAAAAAAAGAAAGAAAGAAAGCAAACAATGGGCAATCCACTCAGGGTTTCTGGTATAACTATAGTAGCACCTAAGCCTTTGGGACATGAATCATCCAGTGAGGAGCCAAAGAAATGGAGGGGGGAAAAAGCCATTTCCGGTGTCCTCTCAGGATGAGAAAGCATAGATGCAGTTCTTTTTTCTAATTGCTTTAATTCCTGGTTCTCATTTTATTGCCACTACAGGCATTCATAATGATGCTGGGAAACAAGAGGTAGCATCTTGATTGTGAATCAGGAAAATAACAGAACAGCCATAAATACAGTCAAAAGAAGGGTGCTTTCTTCAGAATGCTGTCAATTATTTGTTTAAAAAACAGACAGAGGCCAGCCATGGTGGTGCATGCCTGTAATCCCAGCAGCTCCAGAGGTTGAGGCAGAAGGATTGCGAGTTCAAAGCCAGCCTCAGCAACTTAGTAAGGTGATAAGCAACTCAGTAAGACCTTGTCTCTAAATAAAATACAAAATAGGGCTGGGGATGTGGCTCAGTGGTTGAGTGCCCCTGAGTTCAATCCCCAGTACCAAAACCAAAACCAAACAAACAAAAAATAGACAGAGGCTGGGTATGGTGGCGCCCACCCATAATCTCAGCAATTTAGGAGACTGAGGCAGGAGGATCACAAGTTTGAAGCCAGCCTGGGCAACTTAGTAAAAACCTGTCTCAATAAAAAACAGAAAGGGCTAGGAATGTCACTTAGTGGTTAAGCATCCCTGGGTTCAATCCCCAGTACCAAAACAAACAAAATAAAACAAAACCCAAGAAAACAAGAAAGGTCACACCTTTGCTAGGATTTCATAGGTTATGGTCTAACAGTAGTTTCCAGTTGCCACACTCTCAGTAGCAAAAAACGTTCCTCCAGAATATTAAGCAGATTGCTAAATTAAAAAATGGGTAGAAAGTGAAGTTGCTCTTCTTGGAGTATAGCTGCCACTGTGGTCCATTCCCCCTGCCATTCTCAGCATTCTTCCCTGTCTGCACTGGATGCATCCCTACTTGCAGCATCTTGGAAGCCACCAGTCTAATTGTTTTGGCTTGTCCCTTTTTTGCCCACTGACACCTTTGAGAATCTCATAAGACTTTGTACCTTATTCCTAGAAAAATGTACATCCACACAAAACTTTGCATTTTGTTTCAGGGCATTCTCAGACCACTGCACCACCATCCTACCACCACCAGGCTTGTAAACTAAATCCCTCAGATCAAAGCCCCTTTTATTTATTGTTTGTTTGTTCTTTTTAGTTATACATGACAGTAGAAATGTATGTTGACATATCATACATACATGGAGTATAGCTTCCCATTCTTGTGGTTGTACAGGTGTGGAGTTACACTGGTTGTGTATTCATATATGAACATAGGAAAGTTATATCCTATTCATTGTACTGTACTTTCTCATCCCCCTTCCCTTCTCCTCTTTCCCCTCTCTCCAAACAAGTGAACCTCCACTCCTCCCTCCCATCCGTGTATTTTGAGTTAGCATCTGCATATCATAGAGAGCATTCTGCCTTTGGTTTTTTGGGACTGGCTTATTTCACTTAGCATGATGGCCTCCAGTTCCATCCATTTACCAACAAATGCGATAATCTCATTCTCCTTTATGGCTGAGTAATATTCCGTTGTGTATACATACCACATTTTCTTTATCCATTCATCTGTTGAAGAGTACCTAGGCTGGTTCTATAACTTAGCTATTGTGAATTGAGCTGCTATAAACATTGATGTGGCCATGTCATTATAGTATGATGATTTTAAGTCCTTTGGGTATATACCGAGAAGTGGAATAACTGGGGTCAAATAGTGGTGCCATTCCGTTTTTCAGGATTCTCCATACTGCTTTCCAATTTGCAGTCCAACCAGCAATGTATGAGTGTACCTTTTTTCCCATATCCTCATCAACATTTATTATTACTTGTATTCTTGATAATTGCTATTCTGACTGGAGTGAGATGAAATCTCAGTGTAGTTTTAATTTGCATTTTTTCTCTAATTGCTAGTGATGTTGAACTTTTTTTGTGTGTGTGTATATTTTTTGGCTGTATTTCTTCTTCTGTAAAGTATCTCTTCAGTTCCTTTGCCCATTTGTTGACTGAGTTATTTTTTTGTTTTGATTTGTTTTCTTTTGCTGTGTTACGTTTTTTGAGTTATTTATTTATCTTGGAGATTAGTGTTCTATCTGAGGTGCAGGTAGCAAAGATTTTCTCATGTTCTGTAGGCTCTCTTTTTATGTTCTTGATTGTTTCTTTGCTGTGAAGAAGCTCTTTAGTTTGATGCCATCCCATTTATTAATCCTTGATTTTACCAGGAGTCTTCTTGAGGATTCTAAACTGACATGATAGAGATTTGGGCCTGCTTTTTCTTCTACTAGACGCAGGGTCTGTGGTCTAATACCTAGTCCTTGATCCACTTTGAGTTCAATTTTATGCAGGATGAAAGATAGGAGTCTAATTTCATTTCGTTACACATGGATTTCCAGTTTTCCCAGCACCATTTGTTGAAAAGGCTATCTTTTCTCCAATGTTTGTTTATGGCACCTTTGTCTAGTATGAGATAATTGTATTTATATAGGTTTGTCTCTGTGTCTTCTATTCTGTACCATTGATCTTTATGTCTGTTTTGGTGCCAAAACCATGCCATTTTTGTTAGTATAGCTCTGTAATATAATTAAAGTTCTGGTTTTGTGATGCATCCTGCTTTACTTTTCTTACTGAGGATAGCTTTGTCTCCTCTAGGTCTCTTATTTTTCCAAATGCATTTCATGATGGTTCAAAGTCCTTTGTAAAAATCACATTACATCTTTCACACTAAACAGAACAACACCAACCACAAATGAAAACAAAATACAGTGACATCAATGACCTATGTACACTGCATCCTCATCATTTTAAATCTGTTTTGGAATGAACCAGTAAGAAACCTAGATTGTAGTTTTAGCTCTGCATTCATTTTAGACTTCTTTGGGCTTGCTTTCTCTATCTCTAAACTCCCGTTTCCTATGTTCAGCTCCAGCGTTGTGTGATTCTGGGAGCCAAGTTGAAGGGAACACATGAAATCAATAGTCCTTTCCACATCCAAGCATATACTGCGTAGATTTATTTGTTCATTTTTAGCTTTCAGTAAATGGTTTTTCTGTTCACTTGGGCTAAATGTGGGTGTTGTGATTAATAAGTAGGGCAGTGTTGACATGTATCTATGTATAGACAACTTCTGTTGCTGAGTTCAAATCATTAAGTCCTTTTTGATTTTCAATTCACTTATTCCTCTTATTCTCTTCCTCTTATTTCCATCACTCCATCCCCATGCAAAATAATAATAATAATTTTTTTTACCTTCTATTTTCTTGCCTAATTTAAAATGGTTAACTAATTCCTTGAATTAATTATATCTAAATAAGGTTGAACTAGGCAGAGAAAAAGACCATGATGATAGGACAGTAAATGGGTGATATCATAGAGGGCATTTATGGACATGAGCATAAGTGGGTGCTTTTGTGAATAAAGGAGGAGCACAACTCAAGAGAGAAGAGGGGCAGGGCTAATACATGTGATATACAAACTTTCCAACCTAGTTTTCCTCAGCCTCACTCTGCACAGTGAACACTGTTGTCTCCCCTATTGAGAAAAAAGAATTCCTTTTCTCAAGCAATCATGTCCCTCAGGCTATGAACCTCAACCATCATGATGATGATGATGCTAAAATGATAATTTATTGCACAGGTGACTTTGCAATAGGCATGGTAATGGAAGCTTTGGCTTTTACCTCATTTAATCATTGTAACTGTCTTTGGGGACTTATACAACTCCTTCTGTTATCCATATGAGGAAACAGGCTCAGAGAGACTAAATCGAATACATATCGACAGCAAACCACAGAGCAAGAATACAAGCACAGGTTATTTGATTCTAAAGCTGTTGTAGGTACCCCACTGTAGTATATATCCGCTGGGCTGGCAGTTAATAGATAGGGAAATAGGTCTAGGCTTTGCAGGACACTGCCTTTGTGAGTCAGCCTGCGGGTGGGTTTGCTATTACTGTTGCTCTTTATTTTCTGCAGGTAAATACAATTTATGAGATAATTTTTGAAGTTAGTGGCATGCCTAGAATAGAAAACAACCACTGACATGTTTCTCATGAATAACAGAAAAGGGGTGTTGTTTGTGTTTTATTGTGATTTGCTTTTAATTCATCACTCTGCCTGGCACATTGGTGGAACCCAATGAATACACTGAATAAAGGATGCATCCACGAATTATTTGGATGCATCCACGAATGAAAGTCAGCTTGTTCTACAATGTTTGAACAAATGGATTTTGCAATGGTGAATACAAACTATAGCAAAGAAAGCAAAATTATACTCTTCCACATTGGTATGACTTTACTATCTACGTACCAGGAACAAAATATCATATAACTTTACACATAACTCTTTGAAGCTCTTGATAGGATTTTTATATGCCATTTCCTAAATCACTTTGTGCATTTACAAGTAGAGTATTTATTACACCACTTATGTTGGGGAAAGGACTAATTTTACGTTATAATGACTGTACCTGCTCTGTGTCAAAGCCTTGATGTTAAAAAAAGAAAAAAAATTCCAATTTAATAGCTCAAGGAAGAAGATTTTCCCTAGGGAAACTGTGACACAAACTGTGACACAATTTTACAGTTTACTCATTGTGCATTTGTCCTTCAGTGCTCAAATGGGGAAGAAAAAAGATGAATAAAGAAGGAAAAAGCATAGAATAATTGACAAAGCTTGAAGGTCATTAATGACACTACAAAGAGTAAAAATGATAAAGTGAACACGGAAAATCATATTCTGTGAAAAATGAAATAGAATTGCTCTTAGCAAGAAAAAAGCAAGGAGAAAAAGCACAGAGGAAATCTTTTTAGTACATTTGGTGGGAAGGAAGGAAGGACTGAGCCCAAAGAAGTTACTCTTAGTTGAAGCCAAAGAATCAACTCTAGCTCTTACTAAACTTCAGAGCAAAGTTCTTGAGAATGTAGGTCAATAAAAACTCATTGTTAGGAGACAAGCCTAGTTTCTTGGAGACATTTTTTTTTTCCTGTTCTCTGGAAGAAAGTCCAGTGTCAATCAGTTTCTAAATCTAAGTGCCTGGTTCTAGGGAGGCACAACATTAATTGGAGAAGCTGCTAGCATTGAACATGTTGAACCTTTCTGATCAATGAAGAGGAAAGCTTGAAGCAGGGATTTCAGCACCTCTGATGACCTTTTCTGAGATTAAAAAATTATCAGTGTAAGTGTCATCCATGGTCTCCCTTCCCAGTACTAGACACCTCTTTTTCTAACCCCTCATCCTCATTGGGGAAGACCATTTGTTATTTAAAAGGTGGCAGCACTATGAGCTGCCTATGACTGTTTGTGCAGTGTCTGTCTGTCGTATTTAAACAGACATGTAGACAGAAATAAAATGCTGCACCACGTGTGGGTCATATACTGAGTTAAAATAGTGCTGTCAGAAACCTTTAGCCAATCTTTAGCCTCCATGACTACACCTGGACTAGCTCAGACTCCTAGTAAGTGTTCTAATTTGTGATCGTGGGTTTTATTTTCACGTCATTAGAAACAGAACAACAGAAACAATTTGCTGTCTCAAATATGAGAGCTCTATTTATTCAATTTAGAAGCTGTCTTTAGATAATGGGATTTTGTTGTGTCCCCAAATTCTCAATTCTTGTCTTTGACCATGTAGAAAGATGATTAGATAGTACAGAATGAACTGATGATCAAGTTTTGCATTGAAGTAATAAACGAAAAGACTGCCACTATACCCATTCATGTCCACTCTAGTTTTTTTTTTTTTTTTCTGAAATGTTCTTGCTATGACCTATTTCTGCAGATAAGAAAAATGATTTTGCCATCCTTCTATGACATTCTGGCTGTAGTGAACTGTTCCCAAGTGTCTTGGGATAGGTGGCCTCGCGAGGATAAGCATTAATTATTTTCAGACTGCTGATGCATCGCCTCTGTGGTGTCTATATTTGTCTTCTAAAACTGCATCATCGCTCTCTAATTATAGGTGATCTTGTGGGATTAGGTCTTTTGAGTTGTTAGACTAGGGTGACACAATATGCGTGGAAAGCAATCACTTGAAAAATTGGTGAGTTGAGGTGATTGTTAAGATCTAAACTGTGCCTCGGTGTTCAGAATAACACTGAAGCGACATTCACATTGTCCATGTCACCACCTGTCTAATTTCCCACAATATAACTCACACCCTGATTGAGGTCATCTTCAAGTTTATGTTTTCACCATGTAAGGCTTATTGCCTAATTCTAATTTTTAGAATCATGCAATGTTACCCCCAACAAGTAACTTTTGTAAAAAACAGAAAATTGCCACGGGATCCCCAGAACCCATTTCTTTGCCAAACTAGGAAAACCAGTGAGGATGACTTTCCCTTGATCTCAACTTTGAGGCTTCTGAAACAGTTCATAGCAAAGCTCTATGCAGAATTTTAAAGATCAGCTCATTTTGACCAGGATGTTTTGCCAAATAAGATGGAAGTATTAGAGTACTGGACTGAAAATATCAGAGTTCCCAGTCTTTTCCTCTCTGTCCTATAAACCTAGAGATTTAGATAAGATATTATTCTTCTTAATTCAAATTTGTTTGCTTGGGGGTTTTTGTTTGTTTGTTTTGATTTTGGTTGGGAGGGATGGATAAGAATGGTTTCATTGGAAAAACTATCAGCAAGGTATCAGCAAGAAGAGGCATGTGGGTTCCCCTCTCAGTGTCTGTGCCACGCCAGGGCTGCTGGACATACCAAGAGGCTGTGTCATGTGCAAGGTTTGGGAATTAAAAGTCACCAGTACTTTATGTCTTTTCTTGAACCCTGCTCTGAGAAGTAGCTCTCCGAAACCAGCAGTTCAAGTGTTTAACTGGAGTATTTGAACCTGCTGAAAATGGTGACCAAAGTGTAAGGGTGCGTTTCTCGACTCCCAACTACCATTTCTGAAACTCACTGCCATTCCAAAAAAAAAGTTGGGAGGTAGGGGAAGGATCACATCTAATTTCATTCCCCTACTGTGCAGCAGATGTGCCCACAGGAACAACTGCACAGTGTGAGGTTGTCAGGTTTCCAAAAGAATTTAGCTAATGGGCTTCATTGCTCATAGACCTCGAATCCTGGGAATCAATGTGAAGGTTAGAGACAAATACAGAACTAAGGCTTCTGAGAGGAGGCAAGTGAGGAAGTTTTTGTGGACAATATTTCTAATTTGGGAGTTCTAATTTGCCCCACCTAAAATGCAAAGCAGCCAGCCCTGCAGAAAGGGAAAGAAAGTAGATGTGAGTGCTCAAATTAAGAGTTAAAGTTAAGGACAAAGTTCTTGCCTGGGGAGGCCAGAATATTGAGGGAGCTCTGTAGCATCTCCTCCAGAGGCATTTCTGAACTATCTCTCTCTCTCAAATGGCTTAGGTGTACAGGTAATGGGAAAAGCTGACTCAAGGCTGCCTCCGGGCTCAACCAAGAAAATATTCTGGTACCATTGTAAGCATTAGGGAAGGCCTAAAAAACCCTACCAGAAAGGCTAATGTTATACAGTGCAGATTCCCCCAAGGGGAAAAAAATGTTTATGAAATTTAACTTTAGTAACCTGAATCACGAGCCACATGTTTTCTGCAAACATCAGAGTCAATGATACCTGTACTCTAAACTAGTTCACAACATTCTATTTTCTCATCTTTTATTCTTTTTTAACTGAAGGACGACTCTTTACGTGGTACCTGAAAGTTTCTCTTAGATACACAGAGACCATGGTGGATTGTTACTGTGACTTGTGGGACAGGGAGCCCTTTGGAAGTCCTCACCTACCTCAGGCCTAGGCTAGCTGGGAAACCTGGGCTGACTCGCCTGCAGACTGTACCAGGCCTCTCCACCCATGCTGATTATTCACCTCAAGACTGTCTTAGTGCACTGTCATTTAAACATTTCCCTGAGGCCAAAACTGATTTCCTTAAGGAAGTTTTAAGTGGAGTAGCCCTAGGCGTGAATTAGGTAAGTGGAAGAAGGGATTAAAGGAAGAGTGTGTTCTGAGAGGAGAGTGTGGAGATGACTTCCCAGGCCCCACCTATTTTTTCCCCAGGATTTTTTAAACCTTAATAAACCTTTATTGAGCACAGTTTGGATATTTAATATATTTATTGTGCAGTGGAAACCCTAGGATTGAAATGTAGAATGTTTTTTAAAAATATTATTCCAGACTGTTCCTCCATCCATATTTTGGGGTGAGGAGAACAGTTGTTGGGTCTTTTTGTTCCTTTTTTTTTTCTGCAATAATTGACACCCAATAAAATGTCCACATCTTAATTGTCTAGTTGATAGTTTGATGACTTTTGATAGTTGTCAAACACTGGATCTCTTAGTCTTCCATGATTGACATCTTAGTACTGATAATTCTTTTTTTTTTTTTTTTTTGTAAAGAGCTGTCTTCCAGTGGCTAGAGGCCAGTAGCATTCCCTTAATCATGACAAATGAAAATATCTCTAGACATTGACAAATGTCCCCTGGAGGGAAAAATCATCCCTGGTTGAAAACCACTGATAGACACCTTTGTCACCACCATCCAAGAAGTAGATGCAGATCAAATCCATTTCTCAAAAAGTTTCCTTTCAGCCCTTTCTAGTCACTTCTCCCTCCCTCAAAGCCACTATCTCCATTTTCTGTGTCTTAGTTTCACTCTGCCTATATTTGGACTTTGTACAAGTTGCATTCTACAGTGTCTCTTTTCTGTCTGGACTCTATCTTTTGCTTAGCATGCTATTATTGCATTTTATCCATGGATGCATTTATCAGTAGTTCATTCTTTTTGTTACACAGTAGTATTCCATTGTATGAATATGCTATGATTTATTAATCCAATCTCCTTAGTGGACACTTGGGTTGTTTTCTCTTTGGGGCTATTTTGAAATAAGGCTGCTGTGAATATTGTGGTAAATTCTCTTTTGTGAACATGTTTTCATTTCCATTGCATAAATATCTAGGAATGGAATTGCTAGGGTATAGAGTAGAGTAGTATATAGTTTTTAAAAAGCTGCAAAAAGTAACCAAGTGATTTATATTTCCAGCAACTCTGTGTGAGAGTTGCAGTTGTTGCATATCATCTTCAATGACATCACTTGGTGGTGTCATTCTTTATATTTTTTGCTCTTCTGGATATCTCATCATGGTTTTCATTTGCATCACCCTATCAACTGATGATATTGAGCACCTTCCCAAGTATTTTCCGGCCATTCATTTATCTTCTTTTGTGAAGGGTCTGTTTAAGTCTTTTTATGGTTGATTTATAAAAGTCCTGGCTCACCACCCCAGCCCTATAATAGGTTTGAGTTCCATAGGAAACTCAAGAGAATGAGAAAACTTTTATCATCTGAATAAATTTGGTCTAAATCATAGAATTATTATGAAACACATGCTTGGTTTTTGTTTTTGTTTTTATTTTGTTTTTTTCCTGTATTGAACATACTGTGGGGTTTAGAAAGTATTTTCTTTTAGTGAGGGTAGAATGTTCCTTCTAATTAGTCAGACAAGTATACAAAATGACTTCAATTTTCTTTGCAGTAGCCTCCCAATACCTACAGCCTCCACACTGTGATCAGGCCTACCTCATCCTTCCAAAGCCTTGACAAGCAAATTAACAACAGGAACCTGTCCCACTCAAGGCAGTGAGTCACCTTTATAACTCCAGCCCAGGGAGTTTATTGGTGAGACTTTTTCTGGAAGCACTTATCTCTCCCTTCTGCTTCCATGTTTCTTTTACCCACACAGGAATGCCTTTACTTAACTTTAAAAAAAAAACAACTGAAACAGTCAATAAATACATGAAAAAATGTTCAACATCTCTAGCTATTAAAGAAATGCAAATTAAAACTACACTGAGATTTCATCTTACTTCGGTCAGAATGGCAACAAACAAGAATATAAGTAACAATAAATGTTGGTGTGGATGTGGGACAATGGTACACTCATACACTACTGATGGGACTGCAAATTGGTGCAACCAATTTACGGGATGGAGATTCCTCAGAAAACTTAGAATGGAACCATCATTTGACCTGGATATATCACTTCTCAGTATATCCAAAGGAGTTAAAATAATATACTACAGAGACAGAGCCACATTAATGTTTATTGCAGCTCAGTTCATATTAGCTAAGCTATGGAACCAACCTAGGTGCCCTCCAACAGATGTGTGGATAAATAAAATGTGGTATATATTCACAATAGAATATTACTCAGCCATACAGAAGAATGCCTTTCTGATGTTTGCTGGTAAATGGATGGAACTAGAGACTATCATGCTAAGTGAAATAAGCCAGTGCCCCCAAACCAAAGGCCAAATGTTCTTTCTGATATGTGGATGCTAACACAAGACGGGGTAGGGAATAGATGCTCAGTGGATTAGACAAAGAGGAATGAAGGATGGGAGGTGGGATAAAAATGGGAATGTCAGTGGAATCAATCTGACACAACTTCTTCATGTACATATATGAACACACCACAGTGAATCTCCACATCAGGTATATACACAAGACTGGGATTCTAATTAGAAAAAGACATAGTCACGTTTGTATAAATATGTCAAAATATACTCTACTATCATGTATAACTAAAAATAACAGATAAAATAAATAAAATCCAAGAAAAAGTCATTTTTTTTAATCTAAAAATGTATATCTTTTTAAATTTCTATTTTCTGGTAATAGAACTTAACTCTTTCCCTTTAATGACAATGAAAAAAAAAATGTTTTGAACTTTCTTTTAGTATCTGTCCCGCAAAGTACTTTCAATTGTATTTTCTAGCCTGTTCCTGCTTAGCTAACCAAACAAAAAGATTCATCCCAGAGTAGTTTGGTTTTGTGCCTGACCAGAATGAAAAGGGCACGTGAAACAGGATGTTTTCTCACTGCCCTTTGAAATGGGAACACGGTGTCCCCCACAGTGGAGAGGCTTATGTGCGTGCTAGACACAATGTTCCATGTCCAAAGAACAGGGTGATTTTCCATCTGTGGAATAAGAAATATACAAGATCAGGCTAAGTCCTTTCCTACCAGAGAGCAAAAAATCCCAACCATCAAACTTTTATAATCTATAGGATGTCCTTGACAGGACTTAGGCTTTGAATTGAAGAGGGTCTCACTGACAGAGGGAATAATCTGAGCATCAGTGAGAATGGCTGCAATGGATTAAAATATATCAAATGTATTTTTAAGTCTGTGAATTCCTAATGACACTAAAAACAAATTTGTCACCACATTACAGTCTATGGAAACCTATACAGTTTGAACAAAAGGCCTGATTTCTTTAAAGCACAAATTACAAAGGGAGAAAAAAGGAGGGAAAAAAGAATCTATGATTTAAAAGGCACATGAAAGACATGAATGAATTATAATTCTTGGACCATGTTTGGATTCTGATATGAGCCACTGTTAAAAAAGTATGAGCCAGCCGTGCATGGTGAGGCTGAGACAGGAGAATCACGAGTTCAAAGCCAGCCTCAGCAATGGCAGGGCGCTAAGCAACTCAGGGAGACCCCGTCTCTAAGTAAAATACAAAATATGGCTGGGGATGTGGCTCACTGGCTGAGTGCCCCTGAGTTCAGTCCCCAGTACCCACACCTACCCCGCAAAAACGTATGAGTTAGCTGGTCACAGTGGTGCACTCCTGTAATCCCAGAGGCTGGGGAGACTAAGGTATGAGTATCCTGAGTTCGAAGCCAGCCTCAGCAACCTAGTGAAACCCTGTCTCAAAATTTAAAAATTAAAAAAGGCTGGAGATGTTGCTCGGTGGTGAAGCACCCCTAGGTTCAATCCCTGGTGCAAAAAAAAAGTATGAGCTAGTTAGAATTTTGATGACTGACTAGGTAGATATGAATTAATATATTAGATTAGCTTAAGGAATTATTATCAATGTTTTATTTGTGATCATGGTTTTGTGGTTTATTGTTATAGTAGTCCCTTTTTGTAGATACATCTGAGTTGTATACAAGATAACAGAACTGAGATTTGTTTCAAAAGGGTCCTGTGGCAGGGATAAATAAAGAGTGGCTATGGGTTAGTAATTATGGTTTATGGGTAATATATACAGGTGGATTTGTTATACTGTTGTCTTTCCTAGAGAATAAGAAATATTTAAAATTTCTCATGAGTTGAAAACGAACAGAAGCTCGATGAAGTATCCTGCAGATTGTGTGGGCCATGGGTTTATTGTAGAAGGAAGGCAGATGTGTGGCCAGAGAGTGAGGGCTGCTGGGGATGACCAGACCTGAGTCAGCAGCTGTGTCTGGCTTGTTTGTTTATAGGTGTACCAAGGTGAAAAGATTAGTATCCCACGGATCTGAACTGCCCCCAACAGTTTTCTCCCTACATTTGTTTTTTAGCATCACAATAATGTTATGAACCTAGGATTCTAAGAAGTAAGATCATGACCCTTACTTATCTCACCATAGGCCCAGGTGCTCCAAAGATCTCTTACTAAGGCACCCCACATGGGCCCAATATTTTCCATTCACTTCTCATGCCTCAGAAAGAGAAGACCTCCAAGAAAATATGGGGAACATTAAAACATATTTTTTTTCAAAGTAATGTTTAACTCCTAATGATGGAAAATAGAGAACATGTTACACTCGTGTTTATAGGCTTTATCTTTAAACTATGCCAAATGGAGTATTTTTGAAGGTGCAGAGGCCTCCCTGGGATACTTCTTTATGTTCACAGTCTTAGCAACTTAGATGTGTTGAAGACCTCTGAAACACTGTGTGAGCTTCAAAATTGATCCCCCATCCAAGTAGTATATTTTTTTCTTGTGGCCTGATAAGTTGAACGAGTTATGATCCTTATTCTCATCACATAAAGCCTTAAGTTTCTGTGTCTCCTCTTTGATCTTCTCTAATCCTGAAGACATTATTTCCCATTTTGCTGCAAAGGGCCTCTTGACATTTAATGTTACATTTGAAACTCTCCAGTCATGAATTTCAGACCACATTGAGAAGGGCTGTAGAAGGCTTTTGGCTAAGTAAGCTTTCCCAGATAGTAATGTTGGGGAGGGAATGCCTGTTTGGGGCCAGTCCCAGAAACTGCAGTGTCTAATTCAATCCCTGACAAAGCAGAAGAGGGAGGCTCATCTTATAAATTACAATATAATGCCAGACAATCTCACCATGATGTCTTGGAAGATAGATAGATAGATAGATAGATAGATATTTTTTCCTTCTAAGCCAGGCTTCCCCTTCAGCTCTACATAAGCCGCCTCTGACTTCCACTGAAGTATGCAAGAGCTTCAGTCAGTGAAGACAACTCATGGAGCCTGCATTTCTGGAGGAAGATGGCAAGATACAGGTCTTATAATGAACCAGACACCAACAGTTTGTGGCCTTTAGCTGATTTTAAAAGATGCTGGGTTCCCTAGCAAAATGTGGTTAGGATTTATTTTGTCATTTCCAAGTATTCAATGCTCCATTAACCAGAAAAGTCAAGTTAACATTGTAGTATACTAATGATTGAATTGTAACAGGTCATATTTATGTCCATCCATGTCCATTGTTACATTATTTGATAAGTAATCATCCAGACTCTTCTTTCCAGTTAATCTTATGGTATAAATGGATATATTTGCAAAGGGCCTAATTATCATAATTTTAGCCAAATAGTTTCATGTATTAAAGATCCACAGCTTAGTCAGTATGCCCAGGCTCAGAGATGAATTTCTCAGGAGTGGATTATGTCAATCTATGGGATTACTTCCTATTACAGACCTTCAGAGATAACCTACACAATCCCATCAGTGGACTCTGGGCATGCAGTTATTTTTTAGGTATAGATGATATCCTACACTAACTAAGCCACCTACATTTATATGTTTGCAAACATTATAGATGTGTATTTTTTTTCTTTCAAACATAATATCTGCAATTTCTGTATCTGTCACTGGTAGATGCATTGTTACTTAGGGTTGTATAAGAAAAAGAAAGTCCTACTTAAGCCTTGAATATTTTTATGCACAATCAGCAATTTGTGCTTCTTCCTTTAAAAATAATCAACTAAAGAAACATGAATTTATGCATGAACAGCAGAGAAATAGATGCATCTGTAACCATACTTAAAATAAACATTTAGGCATAATAATGTTTATAATAATTATAAGCTCTTTCAGTTATGGAAGGCCTCATTTGTGCCAGAGCCCGCTGGGCCATTTATGTATTTTATCACTAATCCCTGTAACCACTGGTGGGCAGAACTGGAGGGAACTGGGGCTGGGAGAGAGAATTCAGCTAGTAGGTACTGAGGAGGGAGTCATCTCATCTGTCCCAGGACCTAGAGCCTATGTCTTTCTGCTCACCCATTTCCTTCAGCTGTGTACAAAATGCTATCTTCTTGCTCTAATTTCTTGTCCTTTCTCTCTGTTTAATGCATTTAACCTCCAATTCTCCAGTCTTTGTATATCAACTGGATCATCTTTCTGGACCTTCCTAGGTACACTTGATACACCTGACTTTTCTTTGAGCTTAGACTGTAAACCTGCCACTTGGAATGCTGAGGGCCCTCATTACTACATGTGCCCTGCCACTTCCATACCAAAGTTGTTCATGACCTGGAGAAGACTGGTGGACAGTTCTGTCAAGAACTGCTCTTGGCTTTCCGATGGGGAGGAAGAGCATGAGAAGAAAATTACCTCTAGATAGGGAAGAGAGGTGGGAGGGAAAGGGAGGGAGAATGGGAATTGCATGGAAGAGGGAAGGAGACCCCCTTTATTATACAGAATTCAGGTATGACGATGTAAGGGGGAAAAAAAAGAAGTGGGTCACATTAGATTGGGTAGAGAGAAGTGATGGGAGGGGAGGAGAAGGGATGGGGGAAATGGAAGGTCAGAAGAATAAAATAGACATTATTATTGCTGTGGGTATAAACGTGACTGCATGACCAATGTAATTCTGCAACCTGTACACTCAGAAAAATGAGAAGTTATATCCCATCTGATTCAAATGTATGATATGTCAAGGTCATTGTACTGTCATATGTAACTAATTAAAAAAAAAAAAGCCCAAGCTCATGGTAAAATATCACATAGTATCCTCCTCTGAGTGTTCTTCCCGTGGTTATAAAATCTTCCAAAGTCGCTCTTTTGCTTTTCTTTAAAATAAACAGGTTAATTACAATTTTATGATCCCTGTTTCTTTCCAGCAAGTCCAAACAATAGACCTAAGAAATAAGAATAAGTGGTGTTTACTTTAAAACCAATGTATTAGGATGTTTTTCTTTTTGAAGATTTGTATATCTTACATATTATATTTTCAAAAGGATGTTGGGAGACTAAATGGTTAAAGAAAATTAGCATCTGGTTAAATATTTGGTACCTCTCTGACTAGTCTTTTAACTGTTTTTGATTATTCCAAGTCATAATGTTTTTTACTGAGCTGACTAAACTATTCCAATATAACTTAGATTACTTTTTAAACTTACAGACAAAAATTCTTTCCTGAGGTTTTAGACCAGTTTCTCATCTGTCCTGTTGGCTCTCCTCATCTGGCAGGGCTTTTCCTCTAATCAAAGAATGATTTCTCTTTACAAGTAGGGTTTTAATTTACCATTCTAACTCTTCTTTCTCCTCTTTTGCAATTAATCCAAAAGAAGGAATGTACTTTCTTCTCAACAAGATAGGGTGGCTGCATCATTCTAGCTATTAAATCTGGCTTAAAATTGGAATATTATAGAGTCCTTCTTTAAATAAAGTTACCATAGCAATTATCTCTCACTGAAATTAGATGGAAGGAAGCTTTTATGATGAAAAAAAAAAAAATACTAGGCTCAGAGACAAAGACTTGATTGCAAACTTGGCCTTGTTACTAGCTTATATCCATGAACAAAAGTTATGTAACGTCTCTGAACCTCAATTTCTTGTTTATAATTTGGGGGCATTAAATTAGATATTTAATTCCAGTGGATTTTCTAAGAATTTATTGAGATGAGACCATGCCTGGCACCTGATTTATTCACTGCATTAAAAAATTAACATTTTCTTAAGAGCTTATACAATTACTATTATTACTATTACTACTATTAAAAAAATAAATGTCTTGTTAATACATAAATGAAAAAGACATGAACATACAATTCACAAAAAAAAGAAAAATAGTTATTAAACATTTGGGAGATGTTTAAACTCATAGCAATTAAATAAATTCAGACAAAAACATTGAGATATTGTTCTCTTATTAAATTATCACTAAGAAAGACATAATTCTAGAATTTTCACTTGGTTGAGCTCATTGTCAATAAATGCATCAATCACATACCATACCTTTCAATCTGGGAATTCTGTTTCTGGGATTCTCCTAAGGGAATATTCCAAAGTATGGACAAACAGATCTATAAACATGACAATAATTATTTTAATACTACTGATGAGCTTAATAACCCTTAAAAGATCTGAATTTATAATGGATTGAGTTATGATGGACTGTTTTGCAGCTATAAAGAATTAAAATTTGCTGAGTGGCATGTAAAAATATCATAAAATGTGCACATATAAGCAATATTAAAAATACATTTTTAAACTACTTGGAAAAATAGGCCAAAATGATAATTATGTTGGAATATTATAGTTTCTGTTTCTGGAATATTATGTTTCTGTTTCCCTAGAACTTTTGTAAGGTTAATATTAACTTTAAGGTTCAAATTGGTCTTAGTTTAAATATATCTAGTCTGATAAAAACTTTGAGTGCCTATTCTGTGTCTAGAAAAAGTGTTATAGCTGTTACAGCATTCGGGAAAATGATCAAGTCTTTACTCATTTTTACTCCAGGGCAATGTAGCTCAGTGGCTCAGCATCCCTCCTTTCAATCCCTAGAATCCAAAAAAAAAGTGCTAGGGATGTGGCTCAGTGGTAAGGTGTTTGCCTAGCATGCATGAGGCCCTATGTTCCATCCCCAGCATGGGGAGAAAAAAGAAAGAAAGAAAAGGGGACAATAAGAAAGTAAAAAAAATGTGCTTAGTGGATTATTTAAAGTAAGTGCTTCATATGCAACCTAGGATTGCAGGTGCTATTGTGAGTAACCTAAGCATTTAATGCCAGGCTGTCAGCCCAACCCTGTTTAATACAATGGCATTCCCAGGTAGTCACCTGCTTCAGGACACAGTTCAGAATTAACTTACTATACTATTATATTAAGGTAATTCCACAGAGGAAAACTGGAAGGATCTCAGGTGATGTATGTTTACTGAAACATCAATGTAAGACTGAACAGAGCATCTCAATCCTGTGTCCAGTAGTAACTGGATTGATGTAAACTAGACAAGATTGTTTGGCAAGTAATACAGCATTGTTTTTAGTTGAAATTTTTATTGAGAGAATTTTGTAAAGTCACATGTAGTATGTATGTGTTTGTGTATCCACCATCACAGGTTAGACATGGAACAATTCCATCAACATGAGGATCTCTCCTGTTATCCTCTGTAAGCATACCTTCTCTCCCTTCCCCAACATCCCAGGTCCTGGCAATCACTACTCTTTTCTCTCTTTGTAAAATTCTGTCATTTCAAAATGTTCTGTAAATGCAATTATACAGTATATAACCTTTAGAGATTGGCTTTTTAAACTCAGCATAATTCATTAGAGAATCTTACAAGTGTTGGTATGTATCAACAATTTGCTGCTTTTTATTGCTGACTATTAGTATTCCATGATATGGATCTGCCATTGTGCTTAAACATTCACCTGAACTGATTTCAGATTTTGACTATTAAAATGTTCTGGTTTCCATAAACTTTCATGTACAGGTTTTTATGTGAATGTAAGTTTCTGTTTTTCTGGGGCAAATTGCAAGGCTGCAATTTTTGGGTCATATAGTAATTTCATGTTAAATTTTAAAGGAAACTTTTTTCAGAATGGCTATTCCATGTTATATCTCCCCCAACAATGTATAAAATATTTGGTTTCTTTGCCAGTTTTTTTGTCATGTGAAGCCTTATTTTGAATTCAAATTTGTGGCAGTCTTCTTCATTTGAATTAACCAAATGATTTTGCTAAAGAGACCCATGTGGAGTGACTAGATTTAGAAAGAAAACCCCCATCAGGACCCATTAGAAGCTGTCTTTTCCCTGCTCCCAACACACAAAAACTTCGTTTATTTAATTCTTCTCCCATCACCTTTCTTTTCCTTTTTCATTTCTAGCTTCCACGAATGAGAGAAAACATACAACCCCCTTCACTTATAAACTCACTGTATATGGTATATCAAATTAAAAAGCTGCACATCAGAGGAAGCAATCAACAGAGTAAAGAGACAACCTACGGAACAGGAGAAAATATATCCCCACTATTCATCTGACAAAGAGTTAATATCTGGAATATTTAAAGAACTCAAAAAATTTAACAATAAAGAAATCCAAGTAAAAAAATGGGCAAATGACCTGAGTAGGTACTTCTCAATAGAAGAAATACAAATAAAACAAATTTACAAAAAAATGTTCAATGTTATTGACAGGGAAATGCAGATCAAAACTACAGTAAGGTACTGCCTCACCCAAGTAAGAATGGCTGTTCTAAAATAATAATAATAATAATAATAATAATAATAATAATAATAATAATAATAAATGCTGTCAAGGATGTGGAGCAAAAGGAATTCTTATTCATTATTGGTAGGGATGCAAATTAGTATAGCCACTATAGAGAATAGTATGGGGGCTCCTTAAGCAACTAAAAACAGATCTACCATATGATCAAATGGTAGATTTGATCTCTCTTCCTGGTATCTATCTAAAGGAATTGAAATCAGCATAACAAAGAGATAACCAAAGGTCTGTTTTTATTTTGGCACTATTCACAATAGCTAAGGTATGGAATCTGCCTAGGTGCCCATTATGTTAAATAAAATAAGCTGGACATAGAAAGACAAGTGCCACATGTTCTCTCTCGTATTTAGAAGCTTTAAAAAGTCCACCTGAAAGTAGAATAGTGATTACTAAGGACTGGGAAAGGGGAAGAGTAGGCCAAGGGTGGTTGGATTTGATCAGTGAATGCCATATGCACATATGGAAACATTACTCTGAACTCTATTAGTATATACCATTATTACATGTTTTTTTTTTAAAGAAATGGGTCTGGGCTTAATTTGATTCTTCCTCTCATATTTGACAATTTTATTGTCTTCTAGAGGGGGAGGAAATGTAGTTTTTTAATTTTATTTTTAAAAAAAGGTTCTTTTGACACTCAAACCCAGTGCCTTTAGTTTATACTGGTCTAGAATGCAACTCAGTTTGTTGAAGTAAAGAGAGGACCTGTGAACCCTCTTCCAATTAGCTGAATCATGTAAGTCAGATGATTTGCTCAGCATCAATGGCTCTCAAACTGTAGGGAGCAGCAGAATTACCTGGAGGGTTTATTAAAACACCATTTACTGTGCCCCTTCCCAGAGTTTCTGATTCAGTCGGTCTGGAGTGGGGAAGGATAACTCACCGTTCTAAAAAGTTCCCAAGTGCTGCCAATGTTGCTGGTCCAGAGACAACATGTTGAGAACCACTGGGCTAGACTATGCTAATGTCTCAATATCTAATATCCCCCCTCCCCAAACCCTCAAATTTGCTTTCCGATGAAATAAATCATGTGTTTGTCCCTCCCCAACTCAATAAATACTGCTACATAGTGAAATATAGGAAAGCCATTAAAATTATTCTAAAAAATATTATTGTCACATGAAAATCATCACCATGTTTTATAAAGTTACATATATAGAAATGTCCAGGTATACATAGAAAATAAAAACCTAGAAAGATATCCAAAATGTTAACAGTAGTTATCCCTGAGCAATGAAGCTCCCAAAGTTGTATTTTCCTTGTTGTGTGTTTTTTTGTATGTTCTAACTTGTTTATAATTTATACCATCATAATCAGTTATTAAAACAGACATTATAGTAGGTAATGTAAGTCTTAATTTTTCCAAGCCTAACAATTGCGGTAAAGACCTTGTTGAATATCCACAACAGAAGTAAAGTTGTTTTATGAGATAAAATCATCCAAGGCAAGTTTTAAAAGTAGCTATGACTTTCTTCAGTCCTTTCCCTAAAAAGTGTGGTGGATCACCTGGTCCATTCTTTCTACTTCACAGAGTTCTGTACTTGGGCACCCAGGTAGTCTTGACCTCAGAGCCCCTCGTTAGCATCTCATTACTGATTGCATAATATTTTCATGGCATTTTCTCACTTTTGACCAGAGGGATCTTCAACCACAATCTCACAAATTATTCTCTACTTTATCCTTGATACAATGGGTCAGAAAGTGTTTTATCTGGATGAACTTTCTTCTTTGGTTGGATCTCTTTTAAAAGAATTTATATTTTTAGCTAAATTAGGAATTTATTATCACTGAAATAAACCTGTTTAAATGTCAGAAAGCAGTCATCTGCTATAGAAAATTATTTTGTTCCCAGTAGGAAGGTTCATGTACCCTCCTGGGATTTCCAATTTTGCTGATATCCTAAGTATATCTGTTTCTTCAACACTTAACATGGCTTCCTTTAAAAATGATATATTAATATGTTTTTGTATCCGATTCACCAGAATTTTATTGAGGATTTTTGCATCTAGGTTCATTAGAGATATTGGTCTGTAGTTTTCTTTCTTTGAAGTGTCTTTGTCTGGTTTAGGTATCAGGGTGATGTTGGCCT